>NC_053409.1:26579475-26806975 GCF_016859285.1 Xiphias gladius
CTTCTTATTACTGGCTTATAACCCATCTATAGGGCATTAGTAAATAATAATTGACCACTAATAAAACACTAATTACAGCTTATGAACCCTTTTATAAATCTGTTACATGTATCATCACCCGCAAGTAAAAATACAGATACAGCTCAAAACCAAAAAGCCAACAAATATGTCAAACTAGTCGGTTTGCCTTTTTAACCTAATTCCTGTTTCTCGTTTCAGAGAAAATCAGCATTAACCAGTGGATGCAGTGGGTTCGATTCCCGAACTTTTCGTCTTAACGCCAGCTGTGATAACAGTCCGGTCCGGTCGGGAAAGTGCTGGTGCTCCCCGAAGCCTCGCTGTAAATGATTCCCCTCATTTTCATAGTATCAGTACTGGATTCGCAGCAGCAGCAGCTAACCGTACATTCGCAAGGCCTTTTGGGAAACGTTCTACGGTCAGGTCAGGTCTCTCTCTAACACACTTCTGCGTAAGCGAGAGCTGCGTGGTCCCGGTGGGCGGGGGCAGCACCTCGGTGCGCTAACAGCTAACGGCTGCTGTTTGGAAGCACATGAATCTAAATTCATTCGTCTGCCTGTTTAAAGCGTCAAAGTGAGAGAAGACCTTTGAAACAAAAACTCTGGATTTTGTGCTAATAAATCATGTGCTTTTCTGACCAGTGTTTCTGTGTTCAGTTTCTTTTTCCATGGACTTTAATAATAACGGACAGTAACACTACTGTCGTTCATTTCACGTTACTCTTAAAAAGTACTGTAATTCCTAATACGGTACCTGCAGTACGAGCCTGTTGTGATACGTTTTACAGTATGCTAATCACCACTGTAGTTGGCTCTACAATTACTTTATTTTATACCTAAGAAGTAATTTTGACATAAACCTTAAAACAGTAAATCTGAAACACGAAATTCACAAATCCCACATTTCCGTGACTTATCAAAGTTCCTTCGTCGTCTCAAATTCAGGCCAATACGGTGATTCCTGAAATATCAGTTGCTACGCTAATGAAAGAGAGTGGAGCAAGTGAAACGCTAAAATCTTAATCTAAAGCTGAGTTTTCTGAGTTCACTCTTGACCTTGAAAACAGCAGTGGACAACACAATCTTAGCTCCAGGTCCATTTAGTAGCTGGTCTGGAGCTTTCAATCAAATCACATGAAACTAAAATGTCTACATGCAGACTTAAAACCACCGAAAACAACTGGGACAAAACTTAGCTGAATAGACACGGAGTCAATTCCATTGTTTTGTAAACGTTCTTGGCAAAAAGATCCACTTATTTTGTTTTTTCAGAGCTTTCAACCACGTCTCCTGGTCTTCATCAGCACATGGAGCTGCTCGGCTGCCGCCGGGTCTGCTTAGTTGTTGTCACATGACGCGAGTATGGGATTTCAGTCATGTGATAGCAGAGAGTCATTCGTACACAAAAAACAATTTAAAATCAAACAGTATCGATAAAATGAGAAAATGGCAAAACAAGCCAAATATAAAGATCAGTAAATAAGTAAAAATAACTTGACATATGAAAAGACAGACAATAAATAGCAACAAAGGAGAAATAAGAGAGATTCCAAAATAGAAAACCTGCTTTTGATCTGTCTGATGTTGGTGGGTAGATGAAAACTCTCGTCCACTGATGAATACCATGAGGTGTGGCTGAAAGCTTCAGAGGAAACAACAAAGTGGACTCTGTGACTTAAGATTTTTTGCTGAACCGTTATTTCCAAGAATGAACCCGGAAGCTCAATTCCCTTGTTATTTAATAAAGTATGAACTTTGAACAATAGTCCTGATAGTTTGTGTGAAACACAAGTTGGATCTACACGATTTGCTTAACCACAAATATCTTTGTGTAAATTTGCACCGCTGAAGTAGAACATGAATATCACCGGTCCTCCATCCTGCACCCTGTAGCCCCGGTCCCTGGGGAGTGACCCAGAATCCAGTTTAGGACCTGGACGGTTTTAGTTTATATTGAGCTCATTTGTTGTGAGGTTGTGTTTCACCAAACTGCTTTCATTTTTTCTGTTTTTTTTTTTCCAAATAATTCCAAAACCTCAGGTGAGGTCATATTATTTCATCACAGGAAAACTGTGAGGCCGCAGCCAACGACTAGTTTCATTATCAATACATCTGACCAGTATTTACTTTGGTTATCGACCAGTTGCTCCGTGAATAAAGTCTCAGAAAATAGTGAAAAATGCCTCATTATCCCCCTGAAGCTCAATTTAACACATTTAAATTGCCGTTTGCGTTTGTTGTTTTTGTTCACATTTGAGAAGCAGGTACTGCTGAATTTTTTTTATCATTTTTGCTTCGAAATTGAAATTAAGTGATTTATCAATTTTCACCATTGCCGTCAATTAATCTCCTCTCGGTCGACTATTCGATTAATGAGCTAATCATTTCAGCTCTTGAGTACCGGTTGGTTTCTGGGTGTCTGGGGAAATAATGGCTCTGCCATGTAAAGCGGGGGTCCATAGGGGCCCGACGACGACTTTCTGCCCCGGGGCCCCTCAGTGGATTATCCGGCCATGCTCTTCACGTATTGTCCTATAATATCAGACAGAAAACACGAGACCTATTTCCGTATAAATGGCTGTGAACTTACAGCGAGATCACACAGACGTCGGCCATCCTTGTGACTCTGCTGTCCTGAAACAGGTCTGAGGTTTATTGCCTTGCTCCAGGGCACTTACACCAGACGTGTGGAGAGGGAAGGGGTTATATAAACATGTAATACCTCAGGTCCACAGTCAACACACAGACACGAAGAATGTGAACCGACCACAGTGAAGACTGGGCTCCTGCCGCTCTGTGTGTGTGTGTGTGTGTGTGTGTGTGTGTGTGTGTGTGTGTGTGTGCGCGTGCGCCCAGCGGTCAAACTGCTGCAGGGACCCCCCAGGGCCTCATCTGGACCAATCAAATCCAGATTAGCTGTTTAAAGCAGAGAGAAAAACGGAGCGGTCGACATTCCCCGAATCTTAATCGTCGTTGATCGACAGCCGGCCCGACGAGGCTGAAGAAAATAATGGAGACCTGGACACTTTCAGACACACACACACACGCACACATTCCCTCTGCATCAACCCACACACACACACACACACACACACCATCCCACTATACGCTAATCCTAATTATTTTTCGGTATTTATATCCCGCTCTTTGGCCTCAAATCAGCTTTTTTCCCACTCTGAGGTCACATGCCAGCAGCAGGTTTAACTGACCACTAAAACCAGCTCAACACTAGTAAAACCAGTTCAGATTAAAGAGCCGTGTGTGTATGCAGATTCAGGGAAACGTTATGGATCTCTGTGGGGTTTAAAGCTGCAGATAACGCCGGGATTCAGAGACGAGACAGCAGCGTACCAGCGCTAAAAACACCAGGTTTTCATTTATTTCTATCTCGGGTTTTTGCTGCCAAGTTCTCGTTGCCGGTTTTTGGCCGCTGCTGAGTTTCACCGCACCTGATCTCACCAGAAATTCGTCCTAGTTTTGAACCAAAATTATCATCATTTTTATGCCACCGCGTGCACCACATGAATTTCCAAGAAAGAAATTGCTGCGTTTAATCCCCAGTGAATATTTATTACTCTTTTATTTTTCCATTGATGCTGAATTGTTTTGTTGTTCCACACATTTCACTTTTTGCATGTTCAGCTCACCCGTCCTCTGAATAAATCTCCCAAGGTCGTGCTAACGTAGCATTTAGAAATAACTTGGAGTGTATCAAGTGATCACACTTTATTTTACCAAATTCTATGGTTCTTTCCAGGAAACGTCTTAGGAGATTGGCTGGAAATTAACTGGAATTTACGGTAACGTAAAATAAAACGTTACCGGAAGTTTTTTGTGACAAGACAGGACCAAAAATTTGCACTTTTCTCAAACGAAAGAGTCACGACGTTTTAGTTGTTGTAGTATTATTTAGGAACCGCAGTCGCTGAACGTGTGAAAATCTTTAATCGCCACTAAACAGCGTAAATTGGATGAAATTTAATGGCTGAAAATTGTCAATTACACCAGAAAACAGCAGCAGGATTCAGTAAAGACAGAAGAAAAAAAAACTGAATATTAAGACGGAAAGAAATGGTGCCAGTAATTGAGGTGGAAATCTTTAAGATTCTGTACCATAAAATTTATGTGGTGGAAAGTAACCGGTACTTTCTAATTTAAAATGTTCAAATGTCTGGTTTTATCTGACCAACGGTCAAAAACCAAAACTTTAGTGTTACCGAAAACTGGGAAATCTGTATTTTTGCTTAAAAAGGACCCAAATGACTCAGTTTGTGACAATTTTGGCAACTGATGATTTTTATGTCAATCGGCCAATCGATTAATCAACTAATCACTGGTTGGGGAAAAATAAAACTGCCACGTACAGTGGGGATCAACAGGGGCCCAACAACAAATGTTTGCCCCGGGGCCCCTGAGGAGGTTAATCCAGCCATGCAGTGCTTTTAGGCCTTTGTAGACCCCCCCCCCCGGCTTTGGTCTCTCAGGCTACATACACCTGCAGACGCTTCTCAGGGCTGAAAAAGGCCCAAAAGGCCGGTGTTGGAGAGTAACCATGTACATTTACTCAACAATACTCAAGTACAGTTTGGAGGTACCTGTACTCTCCTTGAGCTACTTGCACCCCAGAACAAACAAACGAACGAACGAACGAACGAACGAACGAACGAACGAGTCCCCCCACAACACACAGGAAGAGCTCATCGATGACGAGACTTTATCACAGATGAAACCATCCAACAGCATAAACAAGTCGAGCTGTGACTTCACTGATTCGTTGACTGATACCTGAAATTTGGCAGCTGTTTTTTTTTTTTTTTTTTTTTAAAAGGGAAAAAAACCAAACAGATGTCAATTCTCAAATGTGACGATTTTAAATTTGTTTTTGATCGTTTTGTGGTGACGAGTTTTTCTCACAATTAGCAAATGAAATTTTACAAAACCCACCGAGAAAATAATCGGGAGATTAAATCCACCTCGACCAGCTGCGTCAGTAAAATGCTGCTTTACACGACCGCATGACTAATAATGATCTGATGATAGAACACAGAACATCGCAACAGCAACAGGGGACATTTTTTCATTCTTTTACTGTGTTTTCACCCTGCAGGGAGTTCGTCTTACGTTCAGGGTCGAACGAAAAACCTGAAAAGCTGCGAGAGAGACAACGTTGACGCTCGCCGCGAAGCCCCGCCCAGTCGGTTGATGAAAAAAAAAAGACGCAGAGGAAGCGTCGGACCGCGCGGACTCTCTGACGCGCATTTGAAACACTTCACCGCTCAGGGCCGCGTCCGGCGCTCCACGCGTTGACGCGTTTACTTGTTGAGTCGGGCCTTCGCACCGGTGCGACAGTGGACGGGTTAGAGGTGGCCCCCGCTGACACTGCAGATGTACGGGGCCCAAGTTTTTGAGCCACACCACCGGGAATAATGTTTTTTAAAAGAGGTTAGACTCATGGCTGGATTAACCTCCCGAGGGGCCGGGGGGCAAAAATGTTGCTGCTGGGCCCCTTTTAACCCCCCACCATACGGGGCAGGGTCGTCATCTCCCCGGGCACCAAGGGCCCGGCCCGTTAACCGGAGCTGAAATGATCAGCCGATGAGTCGACCAGTCGATCGACAGAAAAACGAACCGCTCAGAAAGTTTGATGACAGATTAATACTTCGACATGTCCCAGCTGCTCAGATGTCAATATTCGCTGTTTTCGTAATTTTCTGTGACAAAAGACTCAACATTTTTGTTTTTGATCGTTGCCCAGACCAAAAAATAAATTTAAAAAAATAAAAATAAAAAAATAAAAAAACACTAGAAGTCGTCCAGAGGATAATGAGGCTTTATTCCTTATTTTCTAGCGTTTTATAGACTGAACAACCGATCGATTATTAAAGAAAATCGCTGTCAGATAATCGGTGCTCTTCAAGCCAGATGTTTGATGTTTCGTCGTATTCAACACCGGAGCCTCAAGATGGAAGATGGAGGACGCGCTGCAAAGTTTTTTAAGACCTTTTTAATGATCAAACCCAGATGATACGGAATCAGTTTACAGGCCTTCTTTGTTCCGTCTCTTACAAAAAGCAAAAATCAAGAAAATGTTGGTTATTTAAAAAAAAAAAAAAAGGAAACAAATGGATTTTAAATCAGCACATATCATTTACCTTTTTCATCTTTCCTCATGTTACCCCCCCCCCATCCCATCCCCACCCCCACCCCCACCTGTGAAACCAAACCTATGCCCCTGTTTGTTTGTTTGTTTTTAACAATACGAGAAGGACCAGGAGGAGAATGTCACAATAAAGTCAGATGGAAAGAGCAGGTGACTAAACAACAAACCGACGCAATAAAACGCATCGCGCTCGCGTCTCCGAGTCAAACACGCAGAACCTTCATCTGGACCGGTACAGTACCTGCAGGCAGATCTCAATCTGTGCGGTGAGATGGAATCAGTGGCCGCCTCCGGTGTTAAAGGAAAAAGAAAAAGAAAAAGAAAAAGAAAAGCATAAATAAAGGAAGGAAGGAAGGAAGGGAGGAGGAAGGAAGGAGGAAGGAAGGAGGGAGGGAGGGAGGAAGGAAGGAAGGAAGGGAGGGAGGAAGGGAGGGAGGAAGGAAGGAAGGAAGGAAGGGAGGAAGGAAGGAAGGAAGGGAGGAAGGGAGGAAGGGAGGAAGCCCAGCTCAGCAGAAGAAGAGTCCGTCTCTTTTTAACCGTTTCCTGCTGATCAAAGACTCCACGAGGACCATAACCGAGGGAGGACGGAAGGAAAACGAGTCCACGGAGGAGAAGGCTCCGGCTTCGGCGCCCCGCGGCCTCGGCGGCTCGGTTGCGGGCGACAGGACCGGACGCGCGAGGAGGCTGCGTGTAAAACCACAGCCCGACTTGACCGGAAACACGGCAACGCGACTGCGGACGCTCGGGGGGGGACGGAGGCTCCCGGAGATCCGGTCGCGCGTGAAATCGCTGCGGAGGCTTTATTTAAAAAAAAAAAAAAAAAAAAAAAAAAAAAAGGCTGTGAATTTATCTGAATATCGCGAGCACACACCTCGCGTCTGGGCGCAGGTGCCACTCATCAGCATACGGTCACGTGGTCTTTGACTTCTCACGTCAGACTGATTATTTGTGCAGTTTGAAAAAAACAAACAAACAAACAAACAAACAAAAAACAAACAAACAAACAAAACCAAACAAACAACAAACCAAAAGCCGGGAAACAAAAAAACGCACGCGCGCGCGTGCTTCCGGTAAAATCATGCGGGATGAGAGCAGCGCGCGACACAAACAGTTTCATTAACCAAACCTGTTTTACGATATTAACACACACACACACACACACACACAATAAATGAGTAAACCAGCGTCACGTCGTCCTCTTTTCTCAGATCGTATTATTTTGTTTCTGTAGATCAATGATCGGATCTGTTTCAAACACGTGAATTTCTTCTAAAATAAAAACAAACAAACCACAAATCAAATCCTGATATCAAACGTACACGCGTGAAACCAGATTGAGCGGGTTCATAAACGGAAACCTCGTTTCTGCTGCACATCCAGGATCCAAAGTCCCGCGTTTCACTTCTCACCTTTGTCTCATTTTCCTTTTATTATTCCTCCATTCTCTCGTTTGTGTGTTTTTATCTCGTGTTTCTGCCAAATAAAGTGACGAACTGGCAACAGATGAAAACATCGGAAACTAGAGGAAGAGAAGCCTGAAACATCCAGTCTGTTTTAACGTGACAGAGAGGGTGTCTCACACACACACACACACACACACACACACACACACACACACACACACACACGCACACACGGAATTAATGCGAATAAAACTGTAAGAAAACAACACATTCATAATTATCTTTCAGGAGATAGAAACCCTGACATGCGCAGACGCTTCATCTGCTCCCCGCTGGGCCGACGGTGATACGCGCCGCACGCTCAGGCCCGCGGCCTTTTTGATTCAATTCTTATTTCTAGTGTTTGAACATTTGTCCCATTTTTTTTCTAATTTTTGGTCTGATTTATTCTGAGGTGTGGATTTGACGTCAGCACGTGCTGGTGTCGACGCGCTTTCCATCGCCGCACGTCCGGTGGGAAAAACCAAACACACACACACACACACACACACACTCCGTTATTCCATTGCAACGCTTTGAACCGAATGCGCGAGGAAGTGAACGTTTTCCCTTCTGACCTCGTTTGCTCGGGTTTGGGGAAAACGCGGAGCCCGTGACCGGTTCCTGTTCTTCTGCGACGTTTCATTTCCCCACGCTGCCGTCACTCAGGCGCGCGCTGGGACAAGCGGTCGCACCTGATCCGGAGGCGTTCGGGTTCGAGGACTCTCCGCGTGTCTCGGCCTCCAGTCTCAACGCAGTGCGGGTTTCGAAGGTGGACAGCCGCCGGACTCGGAAGCTTAAAGGCCCGATACACACACACACACACACACACACACACACACACGCGCGCGCGCTGACCCTCTGACACCGACCGGTCCCAACACGGGGAGGCGTGTCGCAGGATCACGTTAACCCGTTCAAGCCGCTCCACTTGGCCGGTGAGTGCATCAGTAAAGCTCGTAAACACCAGAGTGGGACGTGGCTCTTGCTGGAGGATCCCTGCCTGATACCGGCATCATAAAACTCCAGACTATGTTTGATACCGATGTACTTGGAAAAACAAAAGTCAATGTGATGCGTTGCACCTTTATGAGCTCATCTGGTCCATTACATCATATCACTTTATAATACATTAAATTATATTACATTAGATTAAATTATATTACATTATGTTAAATTACATTACATTACATATTAGATTATATTACATTACATATTATATTAGATTATATTACATTACATTACATATTACATTATATTAAATTACATTACATATTAGATTATATTACATTACATTACATATTATATTAGATTATATTACATTATAATATAATATATCACATTATATTACATTACATTATATCAGATTATATTACATTACATTATATCATAATATGTAATGTAATGTAATACAATCTATTAGATTATATTATATTATATCACATTACGTTATTTTATATCACATTACATTACATTACATTAGATTACATTACATTAGATTGTATTAGATTACATTATATTATATTATTAGATTACATTATATTTCATTACATTACATTATATTACATTAAATTATATTACATTAAATTATATTACATATCACATTATATTACATTATAATACATTACATTATATTAGATTACATTATATTATATTTTATTAGATTAGATTACATTAGATTATATCACATATATTACATTATATTATATTATATCACATTGCATTATGTTAGATTACATTAATTAGATTACATTATATTATATTATTAGATTACATTATATTACATTATAATACATTACATTATATTATATTTTATTAGATTAGATTACATTACATTATATCACATATATTACATTATATTATATTATATCACATTGCATTATGTTATATATTAGATTACATTATATTAGATTATGTCACATGACTAATCTATTTTGCATTTGGACCCTTTTTAAATGACACTAGGTTCTTACATCTGAATAACTTAACTGCTTTCCACATACACCTGGTCGACAGGTGCGAGGGAAAAAGTCAATCGTGCAAAAGAAAGTTTGGATTCACTTTCATCAGGAAGTGAGTGTGAAAAATTTTGACTTTTAGGATTTTTAAAAAAATATTTTCATCTCTCTTATGGAGTTCATCGTCTCACCAACCCTCAGATTTGTCTCCTGTCCTACCGGTGGGGTCCAAGCCCACAGGCTGAATAATGCAACGCACTGAACGAGGCCAACGGCGAGGAGGAGCTGGACCGAACCCCCCCCTGCTGCTGGAGACACAATACTCACAGTTCTACGGGGGCTGGGTGAACCTGTCGGGGTAAACCTCGGGGTAAAAACCAGCTGTCCGGCCCCTTGAACTCGCTCCTCTCCCCTCTTTCAACTTTTAAAAGTAGCAGAAGCTTTAATAAGCTGCCTGATATGAAATATTACCACACGGCCTCCCAGATGTGCCTTCAAGGGCAGATGTTGTTGAAGTGAGGTTTTGTTTTTTAGGGGAGTCTGGCATCGCTTGTGTTTCCATTATCACCACTAACAATACTGAGGGAACTTTCATTCAGTGCAAACTGCGCCTGTGCTGACCATCCCAGCAGCACGGCCGGATGAACCTCCTGTGGGGGCCCCGGGGCAGAGCTTTGCCTTCGGGCCCCCACTCCACCACATCACACACGGTAGTTTCATTATTTCCACCGGTTCCAGAGGAATCGATTAGTTGCTTGACTTAAAATTAACGAGCAAAAAATTTGGCAATTGATTAATCCTTTGAGACCTTTGTTTGTTTTTTTGTTTGTTTTTTTTAATGAAGGAAAATGTGAATAATGACCCGTTTTTCATCATTTTCTGTGACAGGAAACTCAACATTTTTATTTTTCTAACAGTTGCTCAGACTAAATAAAACATTGGAAACGTTGGGCCTCAGGGAATGATGAGGGGACATTTTTCACTATTTCCTGACATTTTATATGTTGAACGATCAATCGATTGTTAAAGGAAATAAAAATCAGATGTGTCGATAATGAACTCGTTGCTGGTTGCGGCCTCACGGTTCTCCTGTGGTGGAATAATGCGACTCGACCCGCAGAAAAAAACAAACAAAACAGAAGCAGTTTGATAAAACTGCAACTTTGCAACAGACGAACAAAACATAAACCCAAACAGTCCAGGTCTCAAAACTAGATCAGAGTCTCTCTATTAGACCAGGGGTCGTAAGATGGAGGATCCAGGACCACAGATGGTTGATTTTCTACTTAAGTGGAGCAAATATCTGACAAATTTGGAATTAATAAAATTATGTACAGGCCAAATGATGTGGAGTAAGCATGGGGCTTTAGGGGCCCCTGGGGGTCTGGGGGTCTGGGGCCCCTGGTCAGTTGCCTGGTTGGTAAAGCGGCCTCGTAGCACACAAGGAGCCATTTATTTTACTTGAGGGCACATTTACATGATCTTGTTGGCGCTTAAAGCCTGAGGTTTATTAAGCACATTAACTGTCGAGTGATGTTTCCACTTTTACGTTAAACTAAGTTCATGAATATCAGACTGCAGATTCAACACCGAGTCTAAGACTTGAACTGTAACTGGTTTATTTACCGGGAAACATGGAGAACGTGCTTTCGCTACGTCCGTAGGTGTCATCTTCACGCTCGGAAATTGGATCTTCAAATTCAAAATCTGTAATTTATCAATCTGTAATCAATCAATCGGTCAATCGCTATAGTCCAATCCACAGAAGATTTATCGATCAATTCAATTTTTATTTCCAAAAACAAATGTCACCGACAAGTTTGATTATCAATTATTACTTTAAGGTGTTTCCTTTAGCAGAAGCAGGTTTCCCACCACAGGGAGCTGAATCTCTTTGGGGTCGGACTGTTGGTCGGAAAGAAAAAGACGTTTGAAGACGTCGCCTTGGACTCGGGGAAACTCTGGGAGATTTCTTGAGGTTTAATAAACCAAACGCTTAACTGAGCGAGCAAAAATCAGGGGTAAAAAAAAAAAAAAAATCAATCATCAATCACATGAATCGTGGGCTGAAGCCCTTCTTTAAACGGTAACAGAGTCCCGATGCTGTTGGCTCATTCAGGTAACACGGTGCTCTCCTCTTCAACTGACTCCATTCAAATTACAACATTAATTTACGATAACCACCTGTTTTACTGGCAGAGTTCAGGTGTCAAGAACAGAAGCTGCTCCGGGACGTAGCCTGCCCTGAACCAGACCTACAGAGACGGGAGCCGGTTCAGGCGGGTGACCTTTGGCCCAGAGGATTTAACCCTCCACGCACACCCCGAAAGCCAATCCCTGCAGCCGCCTGAACCCTCAACATCTGAACCAGTGTGACCCACAGAGGGATTAAAGACCAGTAAAATCAACCAAATGTCTGACACCCAACTCGGCCGCTCGGCGTTTTCTCAACACCATCGGCTCCTGTTCATGTCGAGTCCTGCAACAAGTGACGCTTTTCAGACGGTTTTCGGTTTTCTAACAACTTCACTGCCAAACCAATCATTTGTTCCGTGCTGGTCCCTTTGCTGCGCTGGAGTAAGGTTGGTTTATGGTCGTGGTTTAGTTTCCAGTCCCTGGTCCGGTACATGATTTACAGTTTTTCAAATAACAACCCATTTCTGAAACGGTGTTTTCAGCCCGCTGGTCAGTTAACCGGCCTGTAAACCAAACCTTTTCTGAGGAGGAACGCTTTCAGTCCGGTGTGGGGCTACATAATCTCAAATCGGAGCAAAACCGTGCCGACAAAAAGATGACAGATCATCTGACCCAAACATCGCACGACGTTAAAATAAACACTTGTATTTGGGCTACTGCTGGTTTTTGTTTATGCTCCAAAATCTAGTATTTGTCTTCCAAAAAGTTGGGAAACTCACAAGACACAGACATAAAAAACTATTGTAGAAAATCTGCACGGAGGCTGAGGTGTCCTGGCTTTAAATCCGGAACCACAGGATCCTACGTTTCCCCCTAATCAACCTGGACAGCGTCCTTCATTAGAGCCCGGCCGTCCGTTAAACAACCACATCCTTCAAACGCCACACGTCCAGCTTGTAAGGACTGACCGTGACTGACCGGCAGACTGAACTGTATGTGCTGAGCCGGTGGACGTCTCCTTCAAATGGACGTTTCTCTAAAGCAGCACTACAACAGGCCCGAAAACACGGGGGCAAAGAACCAGTCTGCCGCCGTTAGTGGTCAGTCAGCCAGTAAACAGTCAGACAGAAAGATGTTGTCCACAAACAGCAGGAAAAACCCAACAACACAAACACAAACAGTCGCGCATGGAGAGGGCGTGAACGTTTTCTCCACAGTAAAAAAAAAGGATGCAGACCGACAATAAGAGTCTCACTGAGGAGCAGTGACCATCTCTTTTATCTTAGTAGTTATACACAAATACCAGTCGGTCTGTAAAAGCAGATTTCAGAGCCTCCTGCGGTTTGAACTGAACTGCAGGGTTGGTCCAGAGCCCCCGAAAAGTCCGGGAGGTAAAGCAAAAATCCAAACCACCGAGGATCACCGATAACCAGACGGCGAAGTCCCACTTTTCTCCTTGTATTTACTGCACCACACAAATAAACGTGCTGGGCGTTTACAGACGGGCAGATTCGACAGACACACGCCAGTCTGAGCTCTGAATATTTATAACGTCTGAAGATGCTTTGGATGAAGTAGAAAACGTGTCTTAATCGAGAAGAGCTGCTTCAGATGGAAATTGAAAACTTCAAGGTTCAAGAGGTTCAACAACTAAACTCAGATTTATGAGACGTTGGTCACAAACAGCCTCCAATTACTGGTTAAATGATCCAAATGTTTGGTGCCAAAAATGTAAATACTCGATGTTTCCTACAGAGTTTCAGCTTCTCAGGAAGGAACATCTTCCCCTGACGTCCTGCAGCGTCCTTACAATTTTCCAATTCAGTGCCAAAGTATCAAGTGCTGGGGATTGTTCTGTGTTTAATCTTCTCCTGGAAAAAAACCATCTGGAGGCTGGTTGAGTCACTAATTCATCACCAGAGTCGGCCTGAATTTAAGGGGAAATTTTCGGGGCTCAGGAGGTTCATCACTCTACAAGTCAAACTTTTGAACTTTGTTTTCTGACCCCAGTGGATTTTCTAAAGAAACTGGTCACCTCTGACACTGACTGCTCCTTTAAGGCCTCCAGAGTTTCTGCTCGTCAGTGAGGAAAAACCCTGCAAGTCTCTGCCGTATCTTTAAACCAACTAATCTGGAGCCAAAATCTGACAAGTATCAGTGTTTTTGCTGTAATTTTCTTCTGAGGCATGAGAAAAAGCCTGTGAAACAACATTTAGAGCCTGATGATGAGACATGAATTCACAACTGATCTCTGTCTCTAACTCCGACGAGGGGCCACCGGGGGTTTATCACTGGGAAAATAAGATGTTGGACTTTGGTTTTAGACTTTTTACTGTTTGAATTCTTTCCAATTTGGTTCCGAAACCGCGTAAACGTTCAGTATTTCCTCCGGAGTTTGCGCACGTTGGCGAGGAACCTTGACGAAATCTTATTTTCCTCTAACTCCGGCCTTGGACTGATGTGGGTCTTCGAAGGCCGAGGAAGTAAAACCTCGGTGGCGGCCGTAGCTGACGTCATGTTCTGTCTTCAGGGAAATCTTCCAACTTGGTGCCAGATGTCAACGAGCATCTCGGTTCCTGTGACTTTCTACTCGAGCGTGAATCAGGTCCAGTGTTAAAGGCTCTGAAAAGAGGGAAACTCTTTTGTGGCACCAGCACGTTGAACTTGACAAGACCCCGGCGGCTCCCGTCGCCCGATCCCAGCTCTGTGTCGCCGCGATTTTCCCTCTGCAGGCGGTTTGTTGTCGGAGGCTCGGCTGATCTGAGATCAGCGCGCCCGAGCAACAAAGGCAGACTTTCAGCAGCAATTTGTTCGTTTCCTAAAAAGAGGGCTGCGAGTTAAACGAGTCCGGCTGTAACGCAAGACCCCCCCACCCCAAACCCCACCCTCGCCCCCCAACAATGGAGCTGCCGGGGAACCCAATATCTGTCAGGCTGATGCTATCTGTCCGATGTTAAATGGGGTGACCAGCAGTCAAAAGACAAAAGAAGCAACAGAAGGACACGGGAGAGGAAGGGGGAGGAAGGGGAGATATTCTTTTTCTCTCTCTTTCTTCCTCAGCTCTATAACTCAAAGATTTTGTCTCCAAATCAGTCCGGGAGAGTTTAAAAGGGATAAAAAAAAATGTAAAAAAACAAACAAAACAAAACACTTTGAGCTGAAAAGTTGGACGTGAAAAACGTGGAGTCTGGACCCATTTAGAGTCTGATCCCAATGTTTTTAAGGCCGCTATCATCGCTAACGTGCAGATTTTGTATTTCTATTTTTCAGTTGGTGCCAAAAATCAAAGTTGTCAGAGTTCTCTTCTTCTAAAACTGGGTTTAAAGCGTTTGCGGGTTTTTGAAGGCTGGACAGTGAGACTTCTATGATGATGATCACCAGAAAGGTCCATTATTTTTCCTCCTCTGGGAGCCTCTGAAACTGGGTTTAGAGTACCAACGGATGCCGCGGGGCCTGGTTTGGACTCATTTGAGTTCCTGATGCCTGACACCAAGATCTTTACGATGGTTACCACCAAAAACATTCAATCATTTTTAAAAACTTTCAGTTTGGCGCCAATAGATCTGACCAAACTGATTTTTTTAGAAAATATTGAGAAACCTTGATTTGGGCCTCAGAGACCTCAGAGATATTTTTAAAAGGTGTCAGTCACCAATAGTATTTGATTATTGTTTAAAGTTTCCAATTTGGTGCCAAAAAATGTCAAATGTCCAACATTTCCTCCCATAATTTTCTCCTTATCTGGATTTTTTAAAAAGCCTCTGAAGCAAATCGATGTGTGAGAGACGGCATGAAACCCACCTTGGACTGATTCCGGTTCTGAGTCCTGACACAGACATTTCCCATTTTTCTTCTAAAGCGACATTCAGTCTATTTAACAGTTGGTCTTCTACAATCAGCGTCTGCTCTGAAAGTCCTCGCTCAAGCCAGGTTTGGACCGACACGGGCCTTTGAAGACAGAGCAAGCCGGACCCTAAAAGTGTCAAACAAAACCCTGACTGGACCGATTTCGGGTTCTGAAAACCAAAGCCGGTCATTGTACGACAAAGCTCGACGACAGCATTCGATCACAATTAACCGAGTAGAGGTTTTGAAAGAGCCAGTGAAAGCGGATTTAGATCCTCATCAGAGCCTGAGACTCTCCAGAGGATCCTAGTCTGGACGGATGTGGGTTTTTGTGCAGATTGTGAGAACGGATCATATAAGAGCACGTGGGCCACTGAGGGACACTCAAGGATTTTTGAAGAGCAAAACACATTTTCTGATTAATAGTCTCATTATTTTCTGTATTTTTTTCCCTCTGATTATTTATTTATCTTTTACGTTTTTCTATTTGGTGCCAAAAAAAAAAAAATCGAAAAACCGAAATATTCAGAGTTTTGTCCCCGGATGAAGGACGGAAACCAAAATGCAACCTGAACCTGCGACGGTTTCCTCCGACGCCTGAACCTCGGGGCATCATGGGAAAGCGGGAGCTCATCAGAGGCCCCCTTCCGCCTCACAAACAGGCACCAAGAAAAGCGGCCTCCCCTGAACGAGACCAGCACAGGTGCGTCAACGTCAGGCAGACGCTGCGCAGCCGTGATCAGCCCCGCGACAGAGCGGGACCGGTTTCTCTGGGCCTCGGAAGGCAGCGTGAGCAGCGCTTCCTCGGCGATGCGCGAAGTAAACTCTGACCTGCAGAGGAGAAGGCCAGACCCCGTGCCAAAGACGAAAACACCCGAGTCCCGGGTCCCTCTCAGACCCCGTGTGAATCTCTGCAACAACAACGAGCTGAGCCGCGTTTTTCAGCTTCTCCGACCTGATAGAAGCAGGAGCCGGAGTCAGGCGGGGTCCTGAACCTCCCGCGCCCCAGACCCAGCAAACATCTCAGGGCCTGATCCTCGACCCCCAGATCCGGGTCAAACGCATCGTTTAAACCCGCAGCGCGCTTCGTTTAAAGGTTTCCGGGACGTTGGAGCTTTGGATTTTTACATCATGTGGTAAATTCACTGAAAAATAAAAGCAGGAGCTAAATCTCTGCAGCGACGTTCACTGCCGATTTTAGCCGAAGACGGGCTCTTATTTTGGATTTTTTTTAATGGGGCTTCCGGTGAAATAAGATCGATTTTATTTGAACAAACATTCACGCACGAGGTAGCACGGGTGCCAGAGAAGAGAACGTGCGTTTCTTTGCACCTGGCGAGAAAAATCCCACTGAAACAGGAGGTTTGACCTTTGACCTGCAGGCCGACAATAGGGCACGAGACACTGTCAGGCTTCCGGGGAAGCCGCGTCCACGTTGACAGTTTCAGCCGCAACAAGGTGTCAAAGTTTCCCTTAAAAAAACAAACAAACAAACAAACGAGAAACAAATCGGCCGGTTTCCGGCTCACGCGCCTCCGCCGTTCTTAGGCCTCGCGGGCGCAAACACACACCTGCGCCCGAGTTACCGAGTCAATTTCCGACAAAAGACGAAGAGGAAGGCGTCTGCGTTCATCCGGGCAGAACGAGACTCTGCGGCGGCCTCAGTCCGGATCCTGTGAAAAACCCGTTCCCCCTCGTTTGTTTCCTCGTGCGGAAAACGGACTTAGCAACAGCAGAGCGAGCGCGAGGAAGCCGGATCCAACGCCGGGCTTCAGAGCAGCTTCCGGGGGATCCGAGGAAGGGGCCACCGGCCTCGCGCTCTCCGGGCCTCCTGGATTTGCTCTACAGACGCAGAGGGACGGGGGGAGGCCCGCGGCCCAGTTTACAGACTCTCAGGGCGACGCTGCACCAAAACCCGCAGGGGAGAAAACCCCATGCGAAATCTGGAGGGGGGGGGGCAGGATGAAGCAGGAAGACCTGCAGCCGCCAGGTCAGAACCACACACCTGACGTTCACAGCAGCACCTGGACACGCAGGTCGAGTCTCAAGTCTACAAACCACAACAACAACAAAACCACAAACCCTGGGGGGACGCACGGACACCGCATAGAGGTCTGGGGAAAGGCTGCAGGATTCAGGGTGTAAACGTCGCCGGTTTTTCACTTTGAGGCTGAATCTGAAAAAACCAGGAAAAAAAACGACTCCAGCTTCATTTGTGACAAATCAGCGCGTTGAAGGAGCGAGTTTCTGACGCGGTTCGGTTTCCCAAAGTCCCAACGGTCAAACCACGCCGGCTTCACCACAAACCCGTCCGGTCCGGTCCGGTCCGGAGCAGAGCAGCTTCTAAAACCACACGAAGACCCCTTCAGTCTCATTTCCGGAGCCAGAACAGACGCGCTACAGACACTCGCTGTAAATTCGCCCCGAACCAGGCGGAGCGAGGCCGCGGCGTAAAGCCGCGTCTCCCTGGACGCGCACAGACCGAAACCACGCATCGCAGACGGCGACTCTGACACTCAGCCCCAGGATCCCGGTCCCCCTTCGAGAAAAGATGGAAAACCCGAAACTATCACGCCGCAACGCACTTCAGGTCTCAGCTGTGAAAACACACCAGACGAGGCGAAATGAGGCAAAACCAAACCACCTGCAACAAAACACACACACACACACACACACACTTCAATGAGGATCAGAGCAGCATCTGAGAAAGACGTGAGGTCATCAGGTCTCCTTCATGACGAATTTAACAAAAACCACACCGGAACCCCGGAGCAGCCGTAAAACCGGACTCTGGCCACAGGAAACACAAAAGCTCCGTCAGAGCTTTCAGCTTTTTTCACACAGTTCAAGCTCCGAGCTGTAAATTCAAACCGAGCAGGGTTTAACGAGACAAGACACCAAACACCTTCAAACGCGGATCAGAGTCCGCAAGAGACCCGAGGACACACACGCACACACACACACAGTCTCGTTCGCTCAGAGCAAACAGGACAAAAAGACAGACGGACGGAAAAGGAGCCAGAAAACGGACACGTCCGGACGTTTAAAGACCAGAATTCATCGGTTTCCTTCAGTTTCACGTCTGAGGAGTGAAAACGAGCCGGTCGAGGCCGAAAGAGGCAAAACCCAGAAGCTGCTTCTCAGCGGCCTCTGATAAAAGACACGGACACAGACGCCAAAACAGACGCAAACGCCCCGACTGGGCCCGAAAACCGGTTAAAACCTGCCGATTTCAGGCGGAAATCTCCACAGAGTTCAGGTTAGATCCGTAAAGAAATGACACAAGCTGCACCGGAGGCGCACACACACACACACACACACACACACACACACACACACACACACACACACACTCGAGCTAAACCCACCGCATGACAGAAAGAACTCAGAACCGGAACGAGGATCGAGCTTGTGCATTCAACACAGGTTGAGGTTTGAGTTGTAGAATCAAACCAGCTGCAGCAACAAAACAAAACTAAACAAAACAAACGTTCAAATCCGCATCCACGGCGGCGTGTATACACACACACACACACACACACACACACACACACACACACGCAACTGTGACGTTGAAACGGGGCAGACGTGAGGATATTTGGGGCGCTTTCCGTTGTAAAGCCCGGAATGAGCCGGACTCGGAGGCCGCGTCCTGCAGCGCCTCAGATTTCACTGTTCAGAAGCAGAAAAAAGCCTGGGCCCGGAGCAGGGGAAGCCCTCACGCGCTCAGCCGGGCCTCGGCAGCCCGAGCGCGACCCCCGGTTGCATCATTTGACACAGTTTTTCCACCCGGACGCGCGGAAACCTTTGTGCGTAAAAAAAAAAAAAAAAAGCTTTACGCACAGGCGCCGCGGTGCATTTTTCACCGCGCGCGTAACCGGCAGCGACAGAAACTCCCCAAAACATCAACAGCAGACGCTCGTGTGGACGAGATGGATTATTCCAGAGCCAGAGGTCAAAAGGCTCGCGGCGCTGTTGCTTTTTGTTGTTGGATTAAAACCCCCGCGGCCTCCGAATGCGTCCGTGGCGAGCCCGAACCGACGGCGGCTCCCCAGAACCCATGAGAACATTCAAAGCCACATTCACGAAACCCCCGATCTAAGCCTCGGTGCGGAAGAGCTCGCGGCCCGACTCGAAAAGCCCCGGGACACGGATGAACTGCGATTTCAAAATAAGATCTAGAGCTCGTGTTCTGGGTTTTTGTACCTGTTGATAGAATCAGTGACAAGACGCACGGCGGCGGCAAAAAAGACAAAGGGATTGGCGTTAGTTATGAATGTAACCTATTCTTTTATTTTTATTTTGTTTTATGATTAAAACATTTTTTTCTCTTTTTTTAACTTTTATAAGCGACAAACACGGGAATAAGAATAAGACCACAATAGTATCACAACCATGAAAAATTGTTTTTAGAGACGACAATTAAAGGACAATCATTCCAAGTAGTATTAGATAATGAGGCATTTTTTTCTTCTGTCAAACAAACGGGTTTTTACATTGTTTTTCCTTTTCAAAAAAAAAAAAGTAAACCCCCAAATTCAAATTACAAATAGACATTTTCTCTCTCTTTTACTAATTATACCAAAAAAAAAGAAGAAGCGTGAACGTCCGTTTTTCTTTTTTTTCTCTTTTTTTTTTTTTCTTTATCGGCGATCACGTTGACAGTCAGAGAAAAGCACATCACAGGCTGCCACTGCGGAAAACATCCATCCAGAAAACGAGACATTTACGCTCAAAATTCAGCCGTGAAAACCCCGGATTTTTGCCAGAGACGAGTTCCCCTCACGCCGCTTGACATTCGATTAAAAAAAGAAGTGAAGAAAAGAGAGGCGAGGCGGATTGAGGCCAAATCCCTCCGGCTGCAGCCACAAGCATCCGTGGAAAAGTTTGAAATCGGCGCCACCAAACTCCGTTCGAATTTCCGCTAATTTAAGAAAAGAAGGATCCCAAAAAACCGCGACAAAAATCTCGTTTAAATGGATATTTTCTGCAGTGAATGAGGCATCATTCATCCCCTCATTCATTCATTCACCCACTCACTCACACACCCATCCATCCACCCGGCCACTCCTGAGCTCCTACTACGACAGGCCTCTCATGTTATGCAGCTCAATACTGGTTCTAAATTTTCTAAAAACCGATTCTTTGGTCTATAAAAAGTACATCAACAGTTTTTAAACAGGGAGATGAATGAGTGGAGAAAAACAGCCTCGGGACATTAACGGCGGGAGCCAGAGTCGCTTTACTTTCTGCTTAAAAAAAAAAAAACACATTTCACTGTATAGAAAATCAAAATCAAAAATAAAAAAATTAGTGTTTAAATTTCTTAAAATAAAACCGTTCTCCGCCGCTTCTTCTCTAACCCACATGATACCTGATAATACTGCAAACATGCGGGCAAACCGGCTATTAGAGATATTATTCTTATTATTATTACCTTTTTTTAACTCTCAAAATTAGACCAAACTATTTTAAATACACTTTCTATAAAAAGTAATGCTTCCTCCAACAACAGCAACAGAAATGAAAAAAAAAAAAAATAAAATAATAATAATAATAAATCAGCCTACAGCCTCTGACCGTTCTCTGTTTTTATCTCAGATCACATTGCATGTCGCTGACTGACACAACTATACAGAGACAAACCCCGGACACTTAGAGTAACAGACATTATGTACACAGAAATTAAAACTGCAGGAGAGGATGGAGCAGAGGGAGAAGAAGAAGGAGGAGGAGGAGAAGAAGCCATCATCAGAATAAGAAGAAGAATAATAAGAATAAAAAATACCTGGAAACTTCAGGGCTGCTTTCTCTGAGTGTTTCTCTGTGCTGCTCTTTTTTGTTTTGCAGTTTAAGTCTCTCCTCTTTTTTCTATAGTTGGTAGTTTTATAATAATTTTGTCATTTTCGTTTTTTTTTTACAATGTAAATGTTCAGTGGAAAATGTTCAACTTACAGTTCCAGTCATTTTAAGATTCTCACTCCTTCGGGGACGGAATGAGAGGATGGATGGATGGATGGATGGATGGAGAGGCGAGGTAAGGTGGAGGGGTCGGGCTGGGGCTGAGGGTCTGGGGGTGTTAGTGTATAAGGGGGTTGGAGGTCGACCCCTGGTTTTGATGCGTAAAATAGTCAGACAAACCCCCGGAAAGTCCCGAGGAGAAGGCCGGCAGAGAGCCGGACAGAGCCGGCCGCAGAGAGTCACAGGGCAGCGAGGACGAGGACGGAGCCTGAGGGGAATTGGAGGCCGAAGCCCGGGCGGCCTGCAGGGAGCCGCCGCCGCCGCCGCCGCCACCGCCGCCGCCGGTCTGCGTGGTCATGGGCGGGTGCGGGACGTGGGGGAAAAAGTAACTGGTCTGCCCGGCCAGCAGGTTGACCGAGCACGGGTTTAAGGAGTAAGTGGCCCCGGAGCAAGGCACGGAGAGGCCACAGGGCACCGCCGAGGCCGCCAGGGCCGCCGCCGTCAGGTGGTGCGTGGCGTAGGGGAGATCCCCGCCGACCAGCCGGTCCATGCTGAGCCCGTTGGAGGACGGGAAGGACGAGTGGTTGTTGCCCATGTTCTGGGTGAGCATGGTGCTGTAGGACATGGGGTGACCCGGGTAGCCCGAGGACGTGCCGTTGTACCCCAGGGCGCCGCCGGCCCGCGGGTGGTGCAGGGAGAGGAAGGGGGACATGGGCCAGTACAGGGAGCCGGCCCGGTCCATGAAGGTCAGTCCGGAGGTCAGCCGGGCTCCCCGCTTGAAGGCCAGCTTGGCCCGCGACGTGGTGGACCGCCGCCGGAGCTTGCCGGTGGTGCCGCCGATGAACACGTCGTCGCTGCTGGGGTCCAGCATCCAGTAGTTCCCCTTGCCCGGGTCGTCGTAGTGCCGCGGCACCTTGACGAAGCACTTATTCAGGCTGAGGTTGTGGCGGATGGAGTTCTGCCAGCCCTGCTTGTTCTCCCGGTAGTAGGGGAAGTTCTTCATGATGAACTCGTAAATGCCGTTGAGCGTGAGCCGCTTCTCCGGGCTCTGCCTGATGGCCATCATGATCAACGCGTTGTAGCTAAAAGGGGGTTTTTCGTACTTGCCGCTTTTCTTTTCTCCGTCCTTGCCTCCGGCGCCGCCGTCCCCGTCTTTCCCGTCCTTCTTCTCCTCCTGCTGCTGCTGCTGCTGCTGCTGCTGCTGCTGCTGCTTCTCCTTCTCGTCCGGGCCGCTCTCCGGGCTCGACGAGTCACCTTTAGGGTCCGCTTTTCCGTCCTGCTGCGGGGCCGGGAGAGGAGCTTTCTGCTCGGCTTCGTCCGCGCCGCCGGGCCGGTGGTGGTTCTGGTGGTGGTGGTGGTGGTGGCTCTGGTGGTGATGCTGGCTCTGGTGGTTGTTGTTGTCGCTTTGCACGGCCTCCGGCACCAAACTGTTTATACTGAACGACGATTTCGGAATCATTTTCACCTCTTTGCGCTCTCCCATATCCAACATCACCGGGCAATGAGGGGGGAAAATGGCAACGACCAAAAGCGATGAACACAGCTGGGTTTCAATCTGTCCTGCCTCTGCCTGCGAACCAGGACGGGAAGGAAGGAAGGGGGGATAGATAGGAAGAAAGAAAGTATAGCCCAACAAACTATTTCATGTTCGGTTTGGGGAGAAAAAAGGAAACGCGCGCACACACACACACACAACACACACGTACACACACATCGATAGGAGACAGATAGCTGCAATTAATTAGGGAGCCGCAGCCACTAAAGCAACTAAAAAACATTGGTTGGACCTTTCCAGTCCTCAGCCAACCAGGGGAACATTAGTATTAAATATTAAGGCGTCCTCCGCGCTTTCAGCCAATCCTGACGCACGGGGAAACACACACATCCACCAATGCCGTGCACGCTGCAAAAAATGCCCACCCCGACGAGCCTTTCCGCAGCTTCCCGAGTCATAACGAGGGGGGGGGGGGAATAAAAATCTTCATTTCACCGAAATAAGGCTGGAAATCCGGAAGCCTGGAATCTGGGGCTTCATCGTCTCCAAAGCGAATGTTTCGTTGAACGTTTGTATCTTTATCATGAAACCAGCGGCCGCAGCTCGTATTTTCAGCCTCGTTTGAAACACAGACACCGGATTCGGGCCAAAAAGGAACCGTACCGGGGCAAGAAATCCTCTCCCGACCTGACTTCGTTTTTCCTTCCGACGTCTTTCACGAGAAACTCGGGCTTTCGCCGCGGCTAACACGCCCCAGCGACCCTCGCACGCGGACACTTTTTGCAGCGTAGGAAACACACTCGCCCCCATCGACACCCGTCCGCCTTCCCCTCATCCCTCCCCCAGCCTAAACTCAAACCGTCGCCGGAAAACACACACCGTGCGTGCGTACACCCAAATCCCCGCCGCTCCTCATATTTACACTCCTCCGATTCAAATATTTTCCCCTTCGGCGTCTCCAAAACCGTTTACATGCCGACGTGGAGGGAAAATAAACAGAGGAGAGGGGATCCGGAGGGCAGGCGGACGCGGACAGGACACGGTGAGGCGGTGTGTGTGTGTGTGTGTGTGTGTGTGTGTCAAGCCGCAGCGGCGCGGAAAGGCTGCGGGCCGTTTCTCCAAAGCCGAGCCTCTGTGCGTAAAATGCGCGTAAAATGTGCGCCGGGGAGGCGTAAACACGGTGTCATGTCAGTCTGCTGCTTCCAGGGAGGGTCGTGTACAAAGTGAGCTGGAGGCAGAAACCGACTCAACGTTGAGTGAATCAGACTCCAACAGCGGAGAGGTGGAGGCCGCTGCAGGACACGCGCGGGTTCCTTTAGTTTTAAGGGGTTTTCAAAGGGTGAAACGGAGTAAAAAATATTTATTTTGGTCTCTTTATTATTATTAGGAAAACCCTGCATATTATTTAGAGCGTTTACAGGATGGCTCACTTTTAATTTAGGGAAAACACACTTGGCAGACTCACATCTCCAAGTCTGACGTGGTGATATCAGCAGTCCTCCACGTCCACGCCGCCGCCGCTGTCCAGGCTGCAACTTGCACCGGCTCCGCAGCTGCTCCCTCGTGTTCCTGCCGCTACGGTGGCTGGAGGGGCCGCGGATTCTTCTGGGCAGCGAAAATAAAAAGGAAAAGAACCGCTCGAAATGTTGAACATTCAAATGAATAAATGACATAAAAAAAATATGCAGCGAGCAGAGTTTATTTCTGATGTCCGGTTGACGTGTGTGTGTGTGTGTTGGGGGGGTCATTAAAGACCTCAATATTTCTAAGATCCTCGCTACGGCCCTGCAGCTAACACGATCGATCCTATCGATCCTATCAGCGCCACCCTTGCTGCTCTCGTGCCAGTGTGTTCAGCGCCGACTTCCTCCATTTCTCCATCCACCGTGGTTCGTTCAGCGTCAGTATTGTTCCGTAGCTGCTGCTGACGCTGCGCCACCTCTCAGCACCTCCACCGCCGTTTTCATGAGCGTGCACAATAAAACACACACGCGCGCGCGCACACACACACACACACACACACACACACACACACACACACACACACACACACACACACACACACACACACACACACAACGCTTCGATAACGATTCTCCTCCGCTAAAAAACTGAAAACAGAAGAAACGGATGTTTCCAGACTCTCGTTATTACTCGGGCTCTTACTCGAGGCCTCTGCTGAGACCGGTCCCTGTGGTGTAGTCCGGTCTGCAGCTGCTGCTGCTGTGTGTTTACCGCCGCAGTCTCTGGTGCTACACCTGTGACCGTCACCGTGCTGGCCAACATTAGGAGCGTTGTCGCTACTGTGGTGAGGAACCACCTCCACCTCCACCTCCACCTCCACCTCCACCTCCACCTCAGCCGCTGCTGTAAATGATAAATCAGCACCTGCTCCGTGCAAATAAGAACCTACGCGGAGTTTAAATGATACATAATAATTCCACCTTAAATCACGCCACCAGGTCAGTCCCCCTGCAAGTCCACAACGACGGAGTCAACGTTCTAAGGTGGTCTGGGGGCCTCGGAGTCGTGTCAGACGTCCGCGGACCGTTGATATCAGCGGGGAAGTTCGGCTCCGGAGAGGAAGCCCCGGAGGAGTCCGGGCCGGCAGGGACTCCGTTAACGCGTCTCCGACTCCCGACACCGCAGACACCCGAGGCCTCGGTGGAAACTGAACTACCAACAGCGGCAGAGAAGCGCAGGCTGCTCGAGTCCAACGTGGAGCCAACGTGCAGACGCCTGACCTCACGGCTCCGTATCCGGGGCTAAGGAGCCGCTAATAAAGGCTTTATAACAGACTCCAGTGTTTATTCGTGTGCTGTGTCTGTTCCACGTGTTTTCTCTTTTTCCTTCCCGTGTTTCACTGCGTTGTAGTTCCTCACCTGTTCATCCGGCAGCCTCCACTGACGGAGGAGCTGGAGCCGGTGACAGAGACGCTGACAAACGCTGCTTCTAACGGGTTCTAACTACATCACAGTGTGTAAATGCAGGAACAATCTAGAAAAACACCCTCAAACAGCAGAAATCTCTTCACCGGCTCCTACTTGAAGATTTCCTCCAATTTAGCAAAAAAACCAAACAAACCAAAAACCAAAAAACAAGCTGACCCCGGCGCAGCAGCGGCTGCGGGTCGGAGCCACGAATCGGGGGCGGTTTCCCTCAACGGGCCGAGCTGCAGTTTGGGTCTGACCCCGGCGGCGAGGAGCCGGCTCGTCGAGTCACTGTCCGGCCGGAGGACCTCGACGGAGACGCCGGCCCAGTGCCGGGCCGAGGCAGAGGTCCCCGATTTACGCCAGAAACCCGCGGCTTCATGACATCCTGGAGCTTTTTTCGATGCTGGTCCAGAGGCGGCTGGAGACGGTAAAGCTGCTGCGGAGAGAGAAAATACCGGATTTAACGGAAATCGATTCAAAGTCCCGCTTTAAACACGGTTGGAACCTCGACTTTCTTGCTGCTTGTTCGCGGCGCTGGAGTTGAATATTTGCTCTTTGTGGATTGAACCTAAACGTTGGTTTTATAAAAATAAAGTTTTTTCTTATCAGGTTCTTTTTTTTTTTTATCTTGGTGGATTTACACCTCAACGTGCACGTGCATCAGACGTGTAAAGGGAGAAATGAGCTTTAGTCTGGTTTTTGTTTCATCCAAAAAATAAAATAAAAACTGGGGGGAATCGTTTAAAAACACAATAAACTGAGTCGAGACTTGATGTTTGATCTGAAACAAACAGTTGTTATAGTTTAATGTCGGGCTGAGAGGAGAAGAAATAATAACAATCATTCTGCCAAACAATTATTAGAACTGTCAGAGTCAAATGTGAACATGCGTCCTCAACGACAACCAAAACAATCATCATCATCATCATCATCATCATCAGCAGCTGTTGGTTGTGGTTTATTTCGTCGTGCTTTTATTTTGATGGGGTGGTTCAGCTCCTCGGTGACCCTCCGTGAACTCAACCGGTTGTTTACTGTTGTTGTTGTTGTTGTTGTTTTGCTCAGTGAACGTGTGAGCGCAGCCTGGACTCTTCACCGGCTCTGCGAATGTGTTTTCTGCAGCGGGTGCGTGTTGCTGTGTGTGCGTGTGTGTGTGTGTGTGTGTGTGTGTGTGTGTGTGTGTGTGTGTGTGTGCGTGTGTTGAGGTAAATTCTTACTTGTGTCTGTGGGACTCTGGGACTCTGCAGCATCCAAACAGACCTGAGGAGGAGGAGGAGGAGCTGCGGCAGAGACAAACATCCGTCCAGCCTCTGAAGGACAAAACACCTGCGACAAACTCTGGCATTTTATCGTTTGTTTCGCCCGCAGCTTTGTCAAGAACCACCTCGGTCAAGCGCCTGATCCAGGTTTTTACGGAAGAGCAGCAGGTGGATTCATCGGAGAGAAGTGAAGTGAAATGGTCTCCGTGGCGGTTTCAATAAGAGACAGAGAATCAAATGTTAAAAATGTACCATTGAAAAACGAGGAAATTCAAATCCAACCAGACTCCATTCATTTTCTCTGAATTTTATAACAAGGGTGTGAAGGATGACAGTCCCAGTCCTCCCTCTTTCTTCAGTCGACTAACAAATGGGACTTCAAATCAAACCACACCAGACTCAGTTCATTTTCTTCTGAATTTTAAAAAAAGCATTCAATTACTCATGTTATGCTGACACTTTTTTTTTTTAGCTAACCACTAATTGGGATTTTGATTCAAACCAGACCAGACTCCGTTCATTTTCTTCTGAATTTTACGGCAGGTTTAAATGAGAAAGCGTTTCACTTTCCTACCTTTTCTGTCAACTGCCACCCGGGACTTCGGGTCAACCCAAGCCAGACTCCATTCATTTTGTCAGGATTTTATGACAGCGGCGTGAAGGATGGGACAGTGTCCCAGAATCCCCTCCTCCTTCGATCAAATACCAACTAGGACTTCACGTCGAACAAAACAACTCCATTCACTTTCTTCAGAATTTCAGAACACATCTAAAGACCCAAATTGGCAATGTGAAGCACGAGAGAGGGGCTGAGTAACAACAGGGTTTTCAAACCAAGCCAGACCAGACTCATTCATTTACTTTGGAATTTTAAAACACATTAAAAAACGCTCCAAAGTGCAGCCTGGTGGATGAGAGCCAAGATAACTCTTGCCTCTTTTGTTGGTCAACTAACAACTGGGTATTCAAGTAAAACCAAGCCAGACTCCATTCATTTCCTTTGGAACTAAAACACAATCTCAGCGTTCCAGTTTACAGTGCGAATAACCAGAGAGAGTTTGATTCCTGCCTCTATTGTTGGACTAACAGATGGGACGTCAAACCAAACCAAATCAGTCTCAGTTCATTTTCTTCTGAATTTTAAAAACACAATTTAGACATCTGAATTTCCTCAGAACAAAATTGTAGAAAATTATGAAGAAAAACTCTCTTGCTCTTTCGGCAAGATCTGCTTTTGAAACAAAACTTTCCCGTAAGTGATAAAAAACTAATATACCATCACACCACCTGCTTTTATTTTAAATTTCTGCAATATGAGCCACTGTTAATCAAATCTATAAAGAAATATTATACATTTAAAGCCCGCAGATGTTCATCAAGATGAAACATTTAACCCAGTTTGTTAGCAGATTCTTGATATTCTCATTTAATACTAAAATGAAGAACATGCATGTTTGAGGCTCTACAGTCGACACATTGTATAAAATGGATTCATTGACTTGAACATACTCCAACAGGTAATTATCCCTGGGCAGCCTGGTCTCACCTAATAGCGTACGAATAAGACGTTTCGTGAAGTAATTTCTCGTTCAATCACTTCGCATTTTTTCCTCTTCACGCCACGTCCTTTTCTCTACTTAGCTGACCCCATAGTGTCCTGAGAGTGTCGTGCTACTTCTCCCATTAGATCACGCTGCCCTGTGAAAACTTTCACCCTTTATTACATGCAGTATGTTTGTGTTCGGGTGGAGCAGGAAAAATGATAATTAACTTTAATCAGAGCTGTAGAGAGAAAGGAACTGAGGGGTGACCTTCGACCTCCAGCATGGCGATCACAACTAACATCTCAACCGTCATTAGAAACAAAGGTCGATTCTGTTTTTCATGGATCTTATTCAAACATCTGTTCTTAATTTTCCTCTAAAGCTCTTTCATGCGTCCCCTCGGTTTTTACACCGACTGGTGATGATTTCAGCTGCGATGTTTCGTCATCCTGAAAGGTCTGACACGTCCCATTCACAGAATAAAAGCTCAAAGTTTTGGTCTGTGACTGAAACGTTTGATCCAGATGTGGGACAGGATGTTGGTTGTCACTTTTCTGTCCCGCAGACCATCTGTTGTTTTTCTCCGCTCAACCAGAAACGCAGAAAGATGGTTTAGTCGGCAGGAATGTGTCTCTGTATGTGTGGGTGATCAATATCGATCAATGAAGCCGTACGGATGACTGATCAGAAGGCAGTTAGAAAGAACATAAAGAGGGGACAATGAAGAACCTCAGACCTGACAAAGGATTAAGGGGTTCCAGTGGCCTCTAAGGGGTTCTTCAAGAGCATAAGGGGGGTTTGTTAAAGGGTTCTAGGAGCTGTCATCGAGTTTCAGGAGTTCTTAAGTCACATCTAATGTTAGTAATGGGGTCCTGTGGCTCTTAAATGAGCTCCAGCAGCCCTTAAAGGTCTCTTTAGGTTCTTAAGAAGGTGGTACTGTCTCTTAATGGGGTTCTTAAGGGGTGCTAGGAGTTCCTAAGGGGTTCTCAAGGATGTTCTAAGGCTACTTAAGCAGGCCTATGGGGTTATGTGGGGGTTCCTGTGGTTCGTCTAGGCTCTTCTGGGTTGGGTTTGTTTGGGTTCTTGAGTAAGTTCCACTGGGTAATAACTGGATAGGGTCTCTCTAAGTTTTTAAATGGTTTCAGGAGGTTCTTGAGAGGTTCCAGCTTCTCCTCAATGGTTCATTGACCCTTTGAGGAGGTTCCACTGGTTCTAAATGATGGTTGTAAGGAGGTTATACTAGTTCTTTAGGGGTTTCAGGGGTTTTCTTACGGGGGTCTTTGTGGTTATTAAGGGGTTGTACTGTTACTTAATGGGGTTCTAGGAAGTCTTAAAGAGTTTCAGAAGAACTTAAGGGCTTTTACAGGCACTGAAGGGGTTTCTGAGAATCTTAAGTGATTTCAGTTGGGTTTTAAGGAAGTTCTAGGGCTTTTTAAGAAGATGGGTTCTTAAGGGGGTTCCACTAGTTCTTAACAGTTTTGGTAAGGGAGTTCAAGGGCTTCTCTGTAGGGTTAGTGAGGGGGTTCCACTTAAATAAGTTCAAACAGCCCTCCTTGATAACTCAAGGAGGTTCCAGTGGATCTTAATGAGGTTCATAAAGGTGTTCTAGACATTCTAATAGGGTTTCACGCGTTCTTAAGTTGGTTCCGAGGTAATTCTCGAGCATCTTGTGGGGTCTGCAGGATTGTTAAAGGGTTCTTGGAGCTCCTAAGGGTTTTCAGGGGTTCTTGAGGAGTTACAGGAGATTTTCAAGAGTATTCATGGATTCCTATGATATTGCAGGGGTTCATAAGTGGGTTGGTAGGAAGTTCCAGAGTTTCTTAAGTAGCTCGGTGTTGTTCTGTGGTTCAAAGGAGGGTTCCAGCAGTCCTTCAGGCATTTTGGGAAATGTTCAGGGGTTTTTACTGATTGATTTTAAGGGGTTTTGGTGTTATTGAACTCCTGGTGACTTTACGGGGTATTCACGTGTTCATAGGTACTTCCAAAGGTTCTTCTGAAGAGTTCCACAGATTTTTTAAGGAGTTTCCAGAAGATATAAAAGAAGTTTTAGCGGTTGCGTTGGGTTATTAGGGGGATTACTGGGGGTTCCAGCTGCCCTGAAGAGTTGTCAGGAGAACTTAAGGGGTTTTTAACTGGTTCTTAAGGTATTAGTGGGGTTCTTGTGGGGCTGCAGGGATTAAAGGGGGTAATCAATTAATCAAGGGCTATCTGGAAGTCTTTGGGTGTTTTTAAAGGGGCGTCGTGGAATCTTAAAACAATATTCCATTTTATATGGAACCAAACTTGGCTCTTTTTTATTCCTATTTCCATGTTTTATTGCAACATCAATCAGAATTTTTCTTCTAGTTGATTTTATAAAAACATAACCTTCATCCTGCCCTTCGCCTGTGACCTTTCACCCCTGACCCACCCCATCTGAGGAGATCAAGGAGGGGGGAGTTGACCGATAAACCTCAGTGTTCCCTAAAACTAAGTGGAAAGGAGGGTGGAAGGTGTTAATCTTGACAATTCACTGCCTCTGAGCCTGAATGTTTGAACACAGCGAAACTGCGATTTCTCAACACGCCACCTGCATGTAAATGGCCTAACTATTATTAGCGTTAGCCTTAAGGCTCAGAGGGAAAGCTGAGAGCAAGCGAGGCAGAGGGATCGACAGCAGAGAGGATGAGGACAGAGGGCGCCTCTCAGCTGCGGAAACTGGAACTACAGCAACACAAATACCAGCCTCCCTGCAGACATTTACATTCGATCCAGGATGAAATAAATCGATGGATTTACTTCATCTTAGATCGACTTGATATTCTTGTAAAAACAAAGCTGTGGTTATATTTGTTTGGATCTGGGGGGATAAAAAAATAAAACCAGCCACTCTGGACTCAAGACAGTGTCACTCCAAACTTATAAAATTATTATTAAAATTATTTGACATATGTGGACATATTTTACAAATAAACTTCTCAGAGGTCAAACTGCAGCTTCATTCTAATCTGTTTTTGTCTTGTCACCTCTCAACTCTTACTTTCACTTTTTCCAACTTATAAAAGAAGAATTTAAATATAAAAGTAATGTCGTCATCCTGATAATGTCAAACCCTGACGCTGTGTATCAGATGAACCTTTCCTGCAGGTTAAATCATAGAAAAACGACCTGTTGAAAACAGATCAAAATAGGTCAGTAAGCTGCAGAAGCGTTAAAGGAGCAAAATAAAGGCGTATTTAAATGCTGGATTTCTACATTTTTAAAATTTATTTCTTTTGTGTAAATATTATTCCTTACAATATTCTGATAATATTGCTCTTTTTGTCTGTGTGGTAGCTGCCTATAGTGGCTTTACACAGTACTGTTTGGCTTTTTGACTAAATTGACTTCAGTGTTTTTCTTGTATTTTACACTATTTTCACGTTATTTCTATAACATTCCTACAGTCCTTTACAGAATATGGGGCCACAGTGACGATATATACTATAATGATCTTCATATTTCTGCTGAAACTGCTGTAATGTGTCTTTTCGTGAGTGCAAATAGTGACTTTAAGTATTAGACAGTTTATTATTTATTAAGTATTTATAGTTTATTAGTCCCATTAGAAACAAAAGTGTAAGTAAACTCATAGAAATGAAAATAAGAAAATAGTGGCCATTTGTGAGCTGTATTTTAGTGTGTAAATGTTTTAATGTGTCGTTTTCTCAATTAAAGAGATCGATAATGCTGCATATTTTAACAACAACAGACCAAGAGTCACGGCCCAGATTTGAGAGATATTTCAACCCCTTCAAAATGTCCACGAACTGGACAGGACAAACAAAAAGCTAACACTGTATTAACTGTTACGTTTTGTTTTTCTCAAAATGTCACCTCCTTGCATTTAAGCGTGAAGGCAGTCTGACAGAATTCCCCACACAAAAAGAACATACTTTAAATTCTGGCTGGGAAAGACTCAATCACTTCATTCTACTGCTTTTTTTGCCCCTTAAAAAAAAGAGTCACATTCAAAGATATTGGCTGCAAATAATTTAAAAATCAGCATTAAAAAGCCGCTGTGTGTAATCTCACTGTCAGGTAGCACACAATCCCGTCCTCGGGTTGGTCAAAATCCCGAAATGTATGGAAAAATCTAACAAAGACACCAGTGACTTTTTGCCTTGCTCGACCCGAGAACAGGTTCTTTCATTTTACAGAACTCATTTAAAAAAACATTCTGGTTTTAGTGGATTTTTGGCCTCTGATAGAAAATTCCTCATGCATTTCTTCCTTTGTGTGCAGAGGTTGAACACAGCAGAGAGAAGAAGAAGAAGAAGAAGAAGAAAAGAAAAACTGCTCTGCAGCAGAAACAGGATAAAAACAAATCCACCAGCAGCTGCTGAAGCTTCAGTCTGCAGGAAACACCAACAAAAAAAAAAAAAAATCACATTTTTAAAAAGAAAAAAAACAAACAAACTGATTTTACGATTTTCTTTCTTCTTAAAAAATAACCCCGATGTGTCCAGTGACGAATTGATGGATTAAACTGGTTAAACTGGTTTTATCTGCAGACTCCTGCTGTTTCTTTTTTCTCTCGCCGTGACCTGAATGTTGTAGCAGGAATCAGACGGAGGCCTGGAGGGACAAAAATATGTCCCGCAGAACAAAAAAAATATATATATATACCGGTAACAGCGAAGCGGATTCTGTCCCACATATTTATACTGACGCAGACAATGAATATTAAAATCATCCTCTAGAAAAGCTCCACAATGGCTCATCAATGCCGAAAAGCCCCTTAATTGAAGTTGAATTTAAATCTTGAATTTGCAGGATCGAGTCACACTTTATCTAAAGGGTCGTGAGTATTTAGACTCCATTTTAAGTCAAGTTTAGGACCAAAGTTGGAAGTTACTGATTTGATTCACGGTGAGATCAAACGTTTGAGGGGCTGTAAATCAATGATGTTTCCAGGTTTTTATTTTATTTAGAGATTATTTTACGTTGATGTTTCAGGTATAAATAGCATTTTGTTTCCTTTTTTTCCTTTTCATGAAACCATGTTTTATCTTTTCGAGATCATCTGAACTAAAAATTCTGCTTTTGCAGTAAAAATAAGCTCCACGCACGATGTTACAGCTGTAAACCTCCGCTGCCTCCGTTCAGATGAATCCGCTCGTCTGCTCTAAAAATATCCGCGTCTTGCTCATCGGAGGCTTCGGTGCCGACTTCCGAGCTTCAAACTTTCTGCTCAGGCGTCTGTTTTATCTGCGGATATCCGCGAAGCGCGTTAACAAACGCGTCCGGCGGAGGAGGAACGGCTCCGGCTCCGGCTCCTGCCTCGGACCGTGAGATCCAAAGCTGAGAATGTGCGCGAAAAGGCCGTCGGCGCAGAGAAAATCCCCGCTGTCCCGCGGCAGAAAAACAAGCGGGAAAATCGTTAGTTAGCGTTGGCGCCGCGGGGTTAATGGTTCAATCAATGTCAAGCGCTGAAAATAAACTTCTGAACCGGACAATCTGCCGGCTGGAGCCCGCAGGCTCGGGCCGAGGGCTCCGGGAGCAGCGGAGGAGGCCGATTACCGCGACGACAGCGACGCCGTGAGGCCGAGGGCGCGAACTGCACCTCTGTCTCTTCAGGTCCGAGGGGAAGGAGGACGACGCCGCGTCACTGCTTCTGGGGGGCGGAGTGTGTATACAGCGCGCACGCACGCACACACGCACGCACACGGGCGGACGCACGCATACCCACGCACACGCACACACACGCACAACACCAAACCCGGTGCCTGGTGTTGCTCTTGTGCCTGACCAGTTTATATGAATCCACGCTGACGTTAACAACACGAGTGTAAACGCGCCGGAGTCGGATCCACTGCCCATGTGGACCCGTAGTCCTAAAACCTCCGAACGCGACAGACGACTAAAAGCATTTTCCACAAGATACAGCGACTATGACAATATGAGAGAGAGTCGTCAGTCTCATGGATGGATGGATGGATGTGGACAGCTCTACCGGGCACAGACCCAGAGGCCCCTGGACCGGAGACCCCGCATGACGTCATAACGGTCTCGATGCGTTTTATTTTTACACCCAACTTCCGGCAGAAGCAGGAATAAGAAAAGACCCGGAGACGATAGAAAGCCTGAAATCAGAAGGCAAGACCATCAGGGAGAGCAGAGTCGGGTCCAGTTCAGCTGGTTCCAGCCGGTCGCCGCCTGCTCCATTTGGGCTGGTAATGCGTCCGTTGATGTGTCTGGCGGGCAGTCGGGCGACAGTCAGAAGCTGAGATGAAGGGGAGACGTTCTGGCTGGTTCCAGGAGGCAGAACCGGCTCACAACTCAGAGGAAGGTCAGAGGAAGGTCAGAGGAAAGTCAGAGGAAAGTCAGAGGAAGGTCAGAGGAAAGTCAGAGGAAACTCAGAGGAAGGTCATAGGAAAGTGTCGGGAGAAAAAGGCTCCATTGTTAAATTCTCCTCAATCTAAAGACAAGATGCTCATATTGACAGCTGATCTCTGCTACGTACCGGATCAATAAATCAATACACCGATGGTGCCTGCGCGTGTATCCGGTCAACACGCACAGAGCTGCGGGACACACACGCACACACACACACACACACACACACACACACACACACACACACACACACACACACGACCACCAGAGGACGAGGAGGAAGCCGTGGAAACACTTTATTAAAACATCCCGTGCAATTCAATCAAATGCATGAGTTCATAAAGTTCTGTAGTTGAACGACATTTACAATCAGTAATCAATAAAATAAGTGCAAAGATAGATACCATCGTCCTCATCTGATCCGCAGAAACACCGACAGATAAACTGAAGTGAGGTCGGATATTTGTGGCGTTTGTGATTGGTGAACTGGAGGCAGTTTGTCTGAACGACTCTCACTCCGACACTTGAATTGACTTTAATTTCTCAAACTGAATAAGACCGTGAACTTCTGATTTCTGTCACGTCTTAATCTGACTCATTATTTTTAATGATTCACTTATTGATCCGACTGAATGGAGGAGAGGATGAGTCTTAAGATGTTTGGATTTGTTGCTCATTAATAAATAAATGAAATTCATTTACAAAAAAAACAGAATCATTAACCAAAGTTCATCTTTTAAAACTCACAAAAACACATCATCTCTGCCAAACGTGTTTGAATTGGTTTTGCTCTCACTCGTTTATCCATGAGCAAGCGGCAGGGAGGGTTTTAGATGAGAGACGGGAGCAGATTCTCATCAGAGGTGGTGCAGACAGGTCGTCAGAGACGCGGCGGCCGGAGTTTGAAGTCCGTCTGCCTCGGGACCTCACCTCAACAGAGGGAGAGCAAGCCCTCGCTAGCCCTCCCAGGAGGTTTCAGCCCCGTCATGTGGTCAAAAGAGCGAGAGCTCTCGAGAAGCTGGAGAGTGGATCTGAGCTAAGAATTTATTTTTCTGTAGAATGAATTCAACACGTCTGGAAGCCTGTTCGGTGTTAAAGTAAAAGTTCGGAGTTTTTGGGGTTTTTTTTTTTTTTTTTAGGTTTCCGACCCGTGTCAGAAACCGTACCGAAGGTTTGGAGGGTGGCCAGTCATCTGCAGTACCTCATCATTTGTCTGTTCCCCTCTGTCACGTGTTTCTTTCGCACTAGTTCTGGTGTATTTGTTTGAGGTGCTGATACCCTTTTTATTTGTTTTTGTGTAAAGCACTTTGTGACAATGTTTAATAAAAGCACTTAAAATTAAAAAGTAAAATTATTTTACTCTGCTTTCGAGAAGGCTTTTTTAAAGACACCCCCCTCCTCAAGTATCATGTCTGGAAAATATGTCTCAGTATCATTAGTGATAAAACCTCATTATTCTGAATTTAATATCGTTTTTAAAAGACGCTCTCGCAAGCTAGAAGCCGTCGGCTGATGTACCACCTGCACCATTTGCATTCCCCAGAATGAGGGATGCTGAATGGTGACGAGGAAGCCCCGCCGCAGATGCCAGGTGACGGTCGGAGAAAGCTTTAATTCTTAACGAAGAACTTCCTGAAGATGCTCCTTCTGGACTTGTCTTTGTTCATGTTGTCGGCTGTTACCTGGGGGGTCACAGCGGTGGGGTCCTGGGTGTCGGGCGATGCAGGAGGAGGTGCTGAAGGACGCCGGTTTTGGCAGCTCTTTAAACCTGCGGTGCAACAAGCAACAATCGGACCAAGTATCCACACAGATTGAGTTACTGCTAACAACCTGCTGTGTTTCCTCACCTGTGGTACTGACCTCCCCCCCCTCGGGGTAGCGGTGTTTGTCGTAGTAGGTGTGGGGGGGCTTGGGAGGAGGCTGGGCCTCCGCGGACGACTGCCTCTCCAGGCTCTCGGCTCCCCTGTGGAGAGGTTTGGACGAGGCAGAGTCATCCGTGGCCTCGGCCAGCTTCTCCAAACTCAGGTTGAAAGATGACGCTCTCCTGAACGACGACACCAAAGGCTGGCTGAAGCTCTGACATCCAGGTAAATGCCAATATAAAACAATCTGAGGACTTCATCTGGATGGGTGCTATTAAAATGGTCATTACAAGAGAGCTGGCTGACTGACGGACTGATGTAACACTCCTGACGCATTTCTATGAGCGTCATTTAACCTTTCTTAGCTTCAGCATCATCAATAATCATTTTCTCCTGGGCCAAGATTAATCACCACGACTGTCAAATCTATTTCCTATGAGTATTTCAATAAGCCTCTGATCCACTGTAAAGGACATTATTTAAAGACACATTATCAAGTGACAGAATAAAATTTAAACAACTTTAAAATCTACCCATTAAATTAGTAACATGTTTAAAAGCTGATGGCTAATTATATGTGATTACATTCATTGTTAGAGTGATGATCAAAACTGAAAACCCAACAGAGAACAGTCTATCATTTTGTCTGACCTGTTTAGCTTAGCTTAGCTTAGCACAAACACTGGGAGCAGGGAGAAACTGCTAACCTAGCCCATCAAAAGTGAGAAAAAAAAAAATCTGTAGTCTAGTACTAATCCATGTCTACACTCATCATGTATAAATTGTATTCTGACAGGTCAAATCTATTTTACGCCGATTCTCCAACCAACAAAGCGCAGACTTCAGTTGCTAATGAGCTAAAACGTGTTAGCTAAAAAGCCAATGTTATCCAGCTTGTCTGCTAGCCAGCAGCTAAGACGAATATTTTTTTTAAAAACATTCAAGCATTTTGGGAAATCCTCGTTAGTTGCCTAAACAAAGTCTGATGAACTGATGGTTAATGTCAGATTCAGTTTCGTCTGTATCAGTTTCATCCGGGTTTATTTAGCCTAGCTTAGCACAAAGACTGAAGCCAGGGGGACATTACTAGCCCGGCTTCATCAAAAGTGCAATAAATAAGAAAAAACACAGCTGATTAACTCTTTGTTTGCTACAATCATCACATAAAACTCTGAAATTTGAAACAAATGTTATCCATGTTGCTATCAACAATGGGGCTCGGTTATGCTAACATTATTTGTTTTAGTGCACCTGCGGTGTACGAATTGTGTTCAGACTGCTCAACGCCAGCCTGGCTTAGCACAGACACTTGAAGCAGTGGGAAACTGTTAGCCTAGTTCAGTCAAAATCAAATATTTCCAGCTTCCAACAGCTCCAAGTCCGTCCGATTTACATGCTGTGTCTTGTTCCCAGCAGCGGTTGGTCAACAAACAGCTCTGACGCTAACTGCTGCTAAGGCCCCATCTCCATTTTAAAATTCTATTTCTACACCTGTCAAACACATCTCTCCCGCAGAAATCGTTCCATGGATGTATTGTATGAGCGCTGTCGTCACGTTGCCTCGGCAGTACAGTATATTTAACCTCCGTGCTGCAACCTGAACCAGACGTAATGCGTGACAGCCGAACGGATCCGTGGCCGCGACCAGCGCCACCGCTTCCACCACCGTGCCCCCGCTGAATGCAATTCACCTCGTCAAAGTATCTCATCTAAAAAAAAATATCCTGCTTGCGGGGGGTTTCGTCTCTTTTGCCAGTCGGCCACCTGAGAAGTGCCCTGTGTCCCCACAGTGCACAGTGTGAACAGGTAGATGTGAAAGTCAAAGTCAAATTACTTTACACCGTTTGAAGGAAACCACTTAAGTCTGGAACTCCATCAAACACCTCTGTCTGACAGACGTCCCGTTTGACCCCAAACTGCCCGAATCTTGTCCGTAGTAGCAGGTGCACAGACGGCGAGGTACTGAAAGCCGGCACTAAATGCAAATGCTTGGTCGGACCATTAGTTTTGGTCCCTTATTATTTAATTCAAATAATCATTTCATTAGTTTTATATTGTAGTTTATGTAGAAAATGTTCCTGTATTGCTGTTTGTGCTGAGTCAACATTCAAGACTATAGTATTTCAGCAGGTAGGACAAACTTGCAGAACATTGCAGTCAATTTCAAAGCTTGCCTCCACGTTCAGTGCTTGACATAAACAGGTACACAGGTCTTAACAACCACTTACTCAGATCCCAGTTATAAACTTTAGCTCTTGACTAACTTACTGTACAGTGAAAAGGGTTTTTTTTTTTTTGGGAAAACACATTTATACATAAATCTAAATTAATTGAAGAAAGCATTTGTTTTGGTTTTGTTATTTGCTTTCCTACAGAAATTCAAGTATCTAAGTGATGAAAAATTTCAGTCAGCTGTTGAACATCGATGTTTTTGATTGCAAGAAACCACAAAATTCATGTGTTTCTTTTTAAAAGTTCCTGTTTGCACGACATTTGTCTTCCATTTGCAGTTGAATGGAAAACAGTGCGGCCGATGCAACAACAAGTCTGGAAAAAGAAAGCAGCGATGACAGTTCTGTGATTTGCAGCTGATGGGCTGAGACATGAGAACAATATGGGGGAAGATCCTTAAATTCTAGTTTCAGAATTCAAGAAAAACATCAGATCCCATAACATGCAGAATGTTGAGGGAATTGTCCAGCGAAATTCAAAGTGTATGTGACTTGGAATTAAAACATGCAAAAAACACCCGAAGGTACCATGAATTAAAAAAAAACAACAAAAAAAAACAAAATCATGATTTTCTATTCGAATGTTTGTATGAAACTATGGATAGATGAGTAAAGAGAGGACAGTGACAGTGATTATGCCATCGAGGGGTCCTCCCAAATGCAGTATGTGTGTGTGTGTGTGTGTGTGTGTGTGTGCGTGCACTCACCCTGAGTCGTCAGAGTCGCTGCTGGCGGATTCGGGGCAGTTTTGGAGCTTCTTCACCCAGAGCAGCTGGAGCTCTCTGCTAGACGCGGCAAACAGGTACTGACTGCCATCCTCCAGTCTGACACAGTCAGAACAACACACAGCACACAGAGTAAATACTGGACATTCATAAACAGAAATGCGTCTTCCAGCCTGTTTAAAAATCCTTTTGACCCCAACTGACCAGAGCTTTGTTGTGGAGCTTTGTTGAAACTCACAGAACTTTATGTGAGATTCTAGAGGAGATCCCAAAGTTTCCAAAGACAGCAAATATATCAGGCTGAATGTTGGAAAAATGTGTCTAAAACGATGCAGCAGACATCTTGAATGTCCTGGATGAAATAATGGAGCCATAACAGGGTTTCTGCACTTTTTAAGACCTTTTCAATACCACGCAATTTGATGCTGTTTCTCAGGCAAAGTATGAAAGTGCGATGGAAAACCAGTCGGGACACATGGCCTACAATTATTATATCAGTCTTTGCAATACTTCCCAGAGGTATATAGGAAAAATTCCTCACGACACAATTGATTTAATGAACACAACCTGGACCCATATAAGCAGCAGACAGCGCAACAGCCTTTTTTGTAAATTAAAGACTTTTTAAAACCTTCAAAGGTCCATTTTTTTCAGGGAACTAATTTCAATGCTTTTTAAAGCTTTTCAAGATCTGCAGATTCCCTGCATTAAAAAAAAATACTTTCTGTTGTCTGAATGTTTGCCTCAGTGTAAACATCATATAGCTTCAATAATTTGCCAGAGTATCTTTCAGACTCTGTCATATAATATGCAAAAGATGTTATTTGTAACTTTTAAGCCAATTAAAGGAAAGTTAACATTAAGATCAGGATTCAAACGCTCAAATCTCTTGTGTTTGCCTCCAGTGAAACTGTGAAGAGAAAAGGTTTTAAACATGACGTTTGCCTGCAGCTCACTTACATCAGTTTGAATGTGTTCTCCTTCCTCCTGTAGTAGGAGTTCTCCCTGCAAACCGCTCCAACCATGCAGATAGGAGGCCACCTAGAGGTCCTCTGTGGAAGCACAACGCACACAGTCAAGCGTTTCCAACATCGGGGTTTCATTACTGAGACTATTGAAGTGTGACTTGTGACAGAAGATATAAAGTCTTTCTGTCGGTTATTTGACCATTTCTGGGATAAAGTGTCACTGAATTACAATTTGATGATTGTCTTTAAACAAATGAATAATCTCTTATGCTCAATTTTTAACATTAACATAAAATTAAAGAAAGACATCACTCAGGTGAAGACCTTTGGATGTGTGTTCACTATTTTTCTATTTTAACTCCCAATTAAGTTTCAGTAAACGTGACACTGTGGTGTTTGCTGACATTAGGTTGCATGTGCTCAGTGTTAGTGAACCAGTGCTGTGAGTTTTTTTTTCCGTACCTCTGCAGCGGCTGCTTGGTCTTTAAACAGACTGAGTGTCTCTCCCTCCAGGACAGCAAACACCTCCTCCCAGTGCTCCAGACCCTGCAGCAGCAGCAGATCATCACAGTGACGAACAGTGACGGCTGTGATGTTATTGTCTATTTCTGCCTGCACTCAGCATCATATTAAGTATAATCAGAGCTTATCAAAAAGACTGAGACTAATTGACATATATTCTTTAATAAGAATAATCAAAAGCGGATACTTTTTGTGTTAGCAGTTGTAAATGGGTCAGTAACAGACATTATCTAAAATTTGAAGCATGATGGTATACGTTTTTTAAAAATATACAAGCAGCTAAAATGTATTTAAACGGGAAAATGAAAGCAGCCTAAATGCCATTTGTGACGACTACAAGACCAAACACTTCTGCCTCAAAGGGAAGAGTTTGTAGTTTTATCCTCAGTTTAGACTATTTTCTCCTCCACATGTATTTTTGGAAAAGCTCAGCCTTACTACACATTTATTGCCAGGGATTTTCACATACATGCTTCAAATGAATTTCCTGCTGGAATTTTTTGTGGTCTGTGTTTGTTTGCTACAACCAAGCTGGTGGCTAGTTAGCAATGTATACACTGACTGTGTGTGTGTGTGTGCGTGCAGTGCTCATGTATTACAGGAACTGGATACTGGCCACCCATCCATTAGAACTAAAGCTGTGCAAACACCAAAAAACTTTTGTCCTCCAGGTTGGCTTCTGAGTTTCTTTCTCTAACCCGACCTCAGCCCGTAGACTTTACATTGGAAAGTCACACAAATAAAAATCTCTTTTCTCTGTTCTGTGAAAGTTTTGAAAATGTGAAACTTTAGAACACTTCAACATGTGGAGGTCAAAGATCGAACTACCTACCATGTGAATACCAGTTAAGTTACAGCCATCTCTGGCCTCTGTATGTTCATACAGTGGAGTCAAAGAGTTTCAGGATCGGAGCAAACCTGCCTAGAGCTGAAACACGTTCAACATGAACAAACAAATGCTCAGTTTGCGCCACCTGGAACTAAACCTGTTCACTTCCATTTGTGTCTTTCCATCAACTTTATATGCCCGTCACATTCAGTCTGAACACACCTTTTGAAAACTCTCTCTGCTGGCTGATGAGACAAAAGACGTGTCAAAGGTTTCTCACCTTGTTTCCTGCTTGTTTCAGCTTGATCTCCAGACTCCCCTCCATTCTGATTGGCTGAACTGCTGTTACCTGACAATGCAAAAGGTGTGTGAGACAGTGGCTAGCAATCACGTCCAGTTATAAGCAATTACATCAAGTCACGACAGCAGTTTTCACAACAGACGTTTATTTTCATTATTGATTAATCTGACCACTATTTTCTTAATTAATCAGTTTATTCTGGTCTATGAAATGTGAAGAAGTAGTGAGAAATGCCCACCACAGTTTTCTTAAAACCAAGGTGATGTAATCAAATGACTTGTATTGTCCCACCAACCGCCCAAAACCCAGAGACTTTCAGTTTACAATCACATAAAGCCGGGGGCGAGTGACGCATTTGTAAAATTAGGCTCAAACTTCAAACTCGACTGGCAATTGTTACCTTAGCTGTGAGCTGTTCCTCTGGTAGATCTTCTAACATCTTTTGCCGCTGTAGAGGAGACGGAGGTAGCTCCCTCGTTGTAGGAGCAGGGTCAGGTGAATCTATATCCCCCACTGTGATTGGTTCAGCAGCCGGGGAGACAGGTGGCTTAACCTGTTTATCAGCAGGTGGAGCTGGAGAATCAGGAGGGTCAGGCTGTTCGCTTATTGGCGATTCCAGGACGTTGAGTCCTTTTCTCATTGAAGGTGTTGGTGATTCAGGGGGAGTCTGTCTTTCTGCGACGGGTTGAGGTGGCGTTTCAGCGGAAGCAACAAGCTGTCTGATTAGTGGAGGTGAGTCAGGTGGCGTAGGGGGCTTCTCCGATTGGTTCAGGGGCTCAGAGCGGCGTCCGAACGTCCGCTCTGTGGAAGAGATTCTAGGCTTTGGAGCCAGAGGAGGTTTGGATCTGGGACGACAGTCATCCTCAGGAGGCCCTTTAGATGAGGAGGAGACAGAGGTTTGAGGGAATAAGGTAGGTTTGGGGGAGGAGGGTGGAGGTGACTGAGGCTGTTTTGGAGAGGAGGAGTCACTTGATCCTCTCAGGGGAATGTCAGGGATTATGTTTGAGTGTCTGGTTTGACTTCTCCAGGGCTTTACAGTCAGGCTGGAGCCTGGACTAGCAGGAGGCGATTCTTTTTGAGCCTTGTTGGCAATCATTCGGCTCCTAGAATCTGGTTCACGGTGCAGAGACGGGCTTGGAGGGGGACTAGCAGAGATGGACAGTCTGATTGTTCGGTCCGCCTGCCTGCCACTGCTGACTCGGCGGACTATGTCTCTAGAGGAGGAGATCCATGGGGTCTTTGGATCTGACGGTTGACGCCTCAGGGATGAGACTCTGCCTGGGGCTCTCCTGTCCTGAAGGTCCTTGTCCTCATTTCCATGGAGACCAAGTCTCTTCTCCCTCTGGGATAAAAAAAAAAAAAAAGGAAGAGAAAATGGTGTTTGACAGTCTGTCACAAGTCTTAAGGTCCAGTGCACAAACCTCCCTCCATTCTTTCCTTTTGTAATGTTACCAACCAACCTGCGTTTTCTTCTTCTGTAGTGCGATGAAGCGGTCGCCCTGGGCCTGGATCATGGCCTCCAAGTCCTCCTGCCTCTTCAGGAGCTCCATAACGTCAGACACAGAGTCCTGGAGAGGCCAAAATAACAAAACCTCACGCTGTAATCACCTCACGCTGTTTTTAGACGGATGAGGTCAAAACATCCTCCACTTAAGTGAAAGTATCGATACCTCGGCGTAAAAACACTTCCAGTAGTGGACTAGAAGTGTAACGTAGCAGAAAGAGGAAATACTCAAATACAGTTCAAGTACCTTAAATTGTACAGAAGTCCAGTACTTGTTTAAATGTACTTAGTTACTTTCATCCTCATAACGTCTGGACCTACCCCGTAGTCCTCAGCCGTCAGAGTGTTTTCATAGGAGCTCAGCCAGCGCTCTGCCTGCTCCAGCTCCCTCTGCAGGAGCGATATCTCCAGCTCCTCCTCGTACAGCAGCCTGGTTTCCTCCCAAACCTTCTCCACCCGCATCTCCAGCTCCTCCAGCTCACAGACACGCTCCTCCACCTGTGGGGAGGAGGAGGGATGGAGGGTGGGACGTCAGGTAAGAAGTTATTAGCAGACACCTCTACCCGCTTGGATTTTAGAAGTTCATGTCTGTTGCGGCTCTGTTACCTCTTGGGACATGAAGTTTCCATCCTCTATCAGTCGCCTCCCTTCGTCTTTCACAGCCTGTGATTTGCTGAGCTGCCTGTCAATCTGGACGCGGTACTCATCGTGCTTTTTAATGAGCTGCTCCAGGTCAGTGCCCTCCACGCTCTGCGCCTCCCCTCGCACCAGAGACAGCATTTCCTTCAGCCAGGCCCTGGGACACAAGACAGGCGTCCAGTTTCATGAAGTCAGACTGCATCTACAATACTACGAACTTTAAAATACTGCATACCCTATCCCATTCTAGAAAATGTTTTTTCCCACTGTCGTTTCTCTAAAAAGATGCAGCAGTGGTGTATTTTCAGTGTGTAGATGTGTCCTTTTCCAACTAATACACACTTAACTGAAAAAAAAACAAAAAACGGATGTTCATCCCTGCTAAAGTTTCAATACTTGGGGATTGTATCCACTAAATGTCTTTTAAGGGCAAAAAAGAGAGGCACTGGGTAAAATGCATTAGTTGGAGCAGCTGGTTAATTATAACAGCTGGAAAATGCTGGTGCTCTTTAAAAGACACTCGATTACTCAACTAGTCGATCAACAGAAAATTAATCATCAGGCTATTTTGATATATTTGCTGGTTGCAGTGTCTTAAATCTGAGTGAGACCTTTGTATTTTGCTCAGGTGGGGGATTCTCCTAAATGGTTTCATGTACAACCACTGACTCCCTGTGCTGCTCTACAGCACATGCTGAAATGGCAGCTTGCTGAACCAAACCAGACAACAGACAAATGCTAATGCCATCTCTTGTCTGTTGTTTTGTTTCATGTTGAGGGCAGGCCCGCTGGTGAGTTGTATCAACACAAAGTGAGATGCGAAGAGAACCTACATGAGTTCAGTCCAGTGAGATAAGTATTTCTGCACATCTTCAGCCTGGCCCAGTCTGGCGCTGCGTCGGGAGGCCTTGTCCTGGACGCTGGTCCAGCAGGCCTCCAGCTCCTGCAGCCTCTGAGCCACAGAGGATCTGGACTGAGGTTGCCGTCTGCTCAGAGACCGGCCCTCCTCTCTGCTCCTGGTCAGTTCCTCAGAGATCAGCGCCAGGTCTTTCTGACAGGAGACATCAACAACAAGGCAGCTGAATTCAGTTTAAGGAGAGATGATCTGTGAGTTACAGCCTACAGTCGTAGTAAATATTTTCGTGATTCATCATTTTTGAGTTTTTTCCTCTGACACATCATCAGGCCTAAACCTTCCTGCCTGTTTCCTACCTCTAGAGCCTCGTGTTGTCTAAGCAGAGTCTGGATGGACTGCAGGTCGGGGTCCTGGTCCTCTGAGTCCAGCACAGCCTCCTTCTCAGCCATCCAGCCCTTCAGCTCATCCACATCGTGATTAAACTGATGGATCTCCCTCGCCGACTGCAGTCTCTGTAAGACAGGGGACAGAACAAAACCATCACCACCTCTGTCCTCTCAGATCCAAGCCTGCATTACAGAACCGGTGACACCGCTGCACCTGTTCTCTGGTCCTGATGCTACTGTTGAGGTCGTCCCACAGTCTGCTGAGAGCGTCGTCTCTCCTCCGGGCGTGACCGTCCTCCTGCAGCCCTCGGCCGAGCTGCTGTACCGAGGTCAGCCTGCTCCGACCCAGACCAGACACCTCTGAGACCAGAACCTCCAGTTTCTTCTGAAGAACCTGCAGATGGAGGAAAGAGAAGTGAGGAGTAACAGGAGGATGAGGAGAGAGAAACTCATGTGAATCAGCACCAACTCTTCACAGTAAACTGTTTTTAACATGTTAACCCCTGAGGGTGGTTGTACTGCTGAGTCCAGATTGGAGGAAGTTATCCCTCAATTTCACACAGTTCTTCTCTGGCAGAATAAAACCTGCAATTGGTTTTTACAGTCAGTATGTTTTTAGTTAGACCAGCTCGACGGGTAGCTTCAGGTACAGGTATTCACTCCAAATTGGAGCTGTGGAAAACCAGGTGACCTGACCTGCAACCGACGTGCATGAATACATTCTCAAAAACGGAGAGACCCAATCTGAACAGAGCCCAGGATTTTGGACCAAATCCAGAATCGAGTTGACCTGAACAGACTAATAGAAAAGTAACACCAGCACCAAGACCGACACCAGCAGGAGCAGCAGCAATATAATGGTAGTGTCCTCTGAACGAGTTTAAAGTCATGGAAACTAAATCTAAAAATAATTTGTTTAAATGCTTTAAAGTCTAATTTATGAAATACATACCTGAACCAACTCAAAACATCCCGAAGCCCACTTAACTATAGAAAGACAGAGGATAATAATTTTCTAGCCAATTTAATATCCATAAATAAAAATTCCAAAAGTAATCGTCCTTTAACAGCATAAACCGTTTACTAAGGCCACTTATTTCCTGTTTTTTTCTCAGCTGGGATGAAAACAGCATTTAGATAATTGCAGGATACAAGTCACCACATCACACAGTAGTTGGTTTTAAACTTCAGCAAAGTTGATCTCGTACTTATGTGACTGACCTCTACGTCCTCCAGATCTTGTCCCCAGTCCTCGGACTCTGCCACGGTCTTCTTGGAGGTCAGCCATGTCTGCAGTTCTTTGGCCTCTCTCTCAAACAGGTAGAGATGAAGCTGATCTTCCAGGGCGGCGCGACGAGAGGCAGAGAGTCTGAGGAGAGTCTCGAAGCGTTCAAGGACAGCTGGGAGGGAATCACTGACCAGGTAGCTGAGACAGACAGAGAGACAGACAACCTGGGGTGATTTTTATTTCATTTTCAATGTAAAAAACTAAATATTTCCAGATTTTTTAAAATAAAAACCAGAATGAAAGAGCCATAGTAAGACCTGGCCTCCTTAGTTTACTGATATCCATGCTATGTGTCTGTTTACCTGTTGGGATGTCCGAGGCGCTGCAGCGATGCTCCGCTCTCCTGCAGCCTCTCCGCTGTTCTCCTCTGGTTCTCCAGCTCCACGTCCACGGAGTCCAGCCTCCTCAGCAGAGCCTCCGTCGCCTCCTCGCTCCTCCCACAGTCCCGAGACTCCAAACCCGCCCGCTGCTCCTCCAACCACTGCTCCAGCTCCGACACCTCAACACACACAAGCGTATGACAGCTCACGCCCTGTTTTTTAACCCTTACAACCACCATAACCCCTACATACCTTCACCTCCTTTTCTTAATCGTTGTAATCTTAAACCTAATCTTAATTAATGACAAATGATGAAAGATAAACTTAATGGGATTCAATAAGGGATTCTGCACAGTCAAAATGGACTTTATCAGGAAAACTTGTCTGATCTGCCAAACCTAATCAAGACAGGACAATTTGTTCTCGAAGGATTACAACCTTTTTTGTAATGTTGTGTTTGTCTTACTGAAATTATAACTTTAGTCTCATAACATTAGCATATTATTCTCCAAATCTCCTGTTTTTTTCCTCACAGTGGCCCTAACACTCATACAGTGTTACCTGGGAGAGGAAGGTGTGGATGCTGAGCGCCTCCTTAAGGAGTTTCCTCTTCTTCTCCGCCTCCATCATCAGCTCCTCCTGAAGACTCTTCAGCTCCTCTAGACGCTCCCGAATATCGTGAGAGGCAAAGTGACGAGCTCTGACCTGAGAGGGTCAATATAATGTAGTGACAAAAAGACTGTAAATGTCTTCTCCGCCTTGCTTTTAATTCTTTACATCACTACATACAACTAATTAAAAAACATGCCGGAGAGTTTGAGCACATGTGATTAGTTCCTCACCAAACTATGTCCCGCCTCCTGAACTGCCTGGACCAGTGGGGCGCGGCTCGAGATCTCCTGCATCACAGCCTGGGGAAAAAAAATCATTTTTTAAAACATTCGCTTATATGAACGGAACAAAATCACCTCTAGGTTGCCAAGAGGGCCTTTTTATTAATAGTGTCAAAACTAATCATGATTGAGATACGGTCCTAATGTGGACCTTTATCAGAGGTGGTAACCAATGGAGATGGCTGGACCGTATGTGGTCAATGTGCGAAACTGAGGGCATAGTTGAAAACTGGTGTGGAACCCCAACAACTACTTTCAATGGAAAGAAGCTAAAGCCTGCTGGAACAGTCGCTAAATGTCGCCAGATGACGCAATACACTAATCAGCATACTCGTGGCGTCGTCACATCGTGTTTGCACTCAGCTTAGTGTCAATTGGCTTCTCTGCGACTGTCTGTGTTCACATGTACAGTGTTTTAATCCTGCTGATGTTTTTTCTGTTCCTGTTGTCGGACAATGGAACAAGTTTGAAACAGTGACTGAAACGTGGCCCATCAAGACCACATGTTAACCAGCAGTCGCTTCCAAGCCAAGTTCTTCTCATGGGTGAATGTTGGGTCTCTGTAAATATAACTATAAAGAGTCCTGGTCTAGACCTGCTCTATCTGTCTGTGATGTCGTCCGACAGAATCACCAGACACACGAGTTAAAGGCGACGGCTGAGCTCTGATTTCAGGTGTATTTACCTGCAAAATGATCAGTCAGAGAGACAGTTAGAAGCTCATTCACGTCTGTGTCGGCTGCCCTGTGGTCAACTGAAACGGCCAATGAACATTAATCAAGACATAGGAAAATCAAAGCTCAAAAGTATGTAGTAACTATTTATCATTTTTCTTTGATTTGTATCATGTTAAACTGAATATCTTTGGTGATGCACTACTTTCTGACATTTTTAGACCAAACACCTAACCAATTAATCCAGAAAATACTGTGCAGGTTTACTGATAATGAAAACAATCATTGGTTGGAGCCATGCAGTCCAGGGGGTTTAACTATTAATGTTTGCAGTGACTTTGGTAGAACACATGAATCGAAGTATTTACCACTTACTGAGAAGTTTGAGAAATCTGATAAAAACAAACGGGGGGATCCACAATCTGACATTTTAACCACAGGTGTGTAGCAGTGTCGCTGAACATTGTGTCAGTGGTTACCTGGTGTTTGTGGAGCAGCTGCTGGGTGCTGCTCAGGGAGCTCCCCCAGTCTTTAGCAGTGATGGAGGGCAGCCTGTCGCTCAGCCAGGCCACCTCCTCCTCCAGGTCTCGGTAGAACTGGAACAGAACCTGCCAGGCCTCCAGGGTTTCCCTGCGACTCTGCAGGGGCTCAGACAGACTGTTGTACCTGACAGTAGACGTGAACACACACCTGTTGTTAGTACCTCTGAGAACGACGTAAACTTCTGATGTTTACATTTCAGCGCTATGTTAAATATTCATGCTAGAAGGTGCAATAAATATTAAAGTCTGTCATACCAAACTGCTGTAGTATGACAGACCAGGACCAGCATGAAAATTATTTACAGACTAATGAATCATTTTTTATATTAGGAATTTTATATGCCTTTCATTTTTAACGTGTAAGACAAAACAACAAGGCCAAGGTTGTACATGAAAATCTACCAACATTAAACATCAACGTGACAATAAATCATCTATTTAGCTTTCCAAATTACAAAAGCCGTATTTTGGCATTAATAAAGGTTTCAAACATTTCTTGTTCAGCCATTAGTATGCGTGATATTTGCTAATGGCAGCAATAGAGAATGTTTCCTTTTTGGTCTTTCTGATTTATTGTTTTTTGGGGTGGCACAGAGATAAGATCTAATATCATCCGTTTCTTTCAGTAAAATGATCCTCTTCTGGATATAAACCCATTATGAAGAACTTTGTTTATATTTTCACATTACATACACAACCAAGCCAGATTTCTGACAGTTCATAGTGCAGTACATTTACTGTTATTAGACCTGCTGATGGCGTGTGCCACTCTGGTCTGGATCTCCTCAGCCAGGAAGTTTCCCTGAGAGTGGAAGGTCTTCGCCGTCTCCACCAGGCCCTGATAAATCAAAAGTAAGACGTATGTACACACACACACACACACACACTATCAGTTACCACTTCTTCATCCCACTGGCCTGCAAAGTCCTTTCAGGCAAAGAGCAAACAACTGGACTGAAATCTTCTCTGTGAAGTCGCTTTTAGGCAGGACAGGAAGTGCAGAAAATCCGGGATTTTGGAAAAGTGTGCTTAATATTTTGTAGACCGTTACCACGGCCATGATGCCTCTATGCTCATTATACAACCTCGGACAGTTTCTGAAGGATCTCAACCACAACACAAAATGGTGTCACTCAACCTTTTATATGCCAAATATACTTCAGCTATTCTATAGAAAAATACAAAAGTCACCTTTCCTACTACATGGCGATGGAAAAACTACTTTTGGAAAGATAGAATCCATTAATTTTTTGCAAAGTACGTAAATCGATTCGTATTAAAAGTCATTAATGTTCATGGAAAATCTGTGTCCACGACAGTGAAGTAAGGTATAGACGTGCAACTGACACTGATACTGACTGCGCATTATTTTATACAAAAATGCCAAAACGTCACTCGCTCCAGCTTCTCATATTACGTTATTTGCTGGTTAGTCTTGTATGATAGTAAACTGAATATTTTTTTACTGTTGGTTGGAAACAACAACTAACATGAACAGGTCAACTTTGGCTCTGGGAAATTCATAAGTTGAGGTTATGGACCTGGATTCTGTCTTGGAGTCCGTCCACCTCCTCCTCCAGCCCCTGCAGAGCCTTCAGCAGCCTGTTGACAGACGGCAGGTCGCTTCCACAGTCCTCATTGGCCAGTTCCCTCTCCACTGAGCCAACGCAGTCCTCCATGTCATCTAATGAACGCTGGAACTGCAGCGCCTAAAGATACAAACACATACAGTACACACAAGCGATTATATAGACTAATTTATGACCCCTCCACTGACAGACCACACTCCACCTGTTGTCTCCTGAGAAATATTTGATCGTATTGGTGACCGTATCCTGCATGAACGCTGATGTCTTCCACACATGAATGTTTATGACAACAACATACTTTTTTTAGGTAAGTTTGTATATTTGTATATACTGTCTGAATCTGAATGAGCGACCTACCGGTTTCAGGAAGCTTTTATATTGCTGGCTGAAATTAAAATAAGGATCCATTTAACAATCTCTGGGTGTGTGTGTGCGTGCGTGTACCTGGTAGGCCTCCTGGAGTCTGGTTTTCTTCTCCTTACAGTTGTGGATCAGAGTGTCCCAGCTGTCTGTCAGCTCTCTGAGGCGAGGTCGAACTTTCACGTCAGCAGACCCGGATTCTGACAGCAGCTTCTCCCCTTCCTGCAAAACACAAACACACAAACACAAACACACACACACACACACACACACACACAGTTCAGCTCAAACACGTCAGCTCACGGAAGTACAGTTCAAATTTTACTGACCAGAAGAGAAAACTTTGTTCACCCAACCAGGATGTAACTGGTGTTTTCTACTATTTAATGAGTAAAAATGTTTCTATTGTTATACAATGTGCAGATAAAAATAAGAAAGCACAGGTATAGCGTGTATACAGCTTATTAGCTTATATAGTTTTTATTACTTTACTTTTATTTTATCCCATATGACAAAATAGAAAGGAAACTATTATACATGTTCCCTCTAAAAATGAACGTTTAAAATGAACAACAAACCTGTATTCAGGCTGTGAACAGATTTGTTCTTTGTTGACTGATTTTTGGTGTAAAATGAACTAAACAAACAAATGAATTCAAAAATGTGTGTCGTCATCGTCCTCCTCACCCCCTTCTTGCCTAATATACTAATTTACATACATATCAACATCAAACATGAATGTAAATATGTTGTTTGCCACACACTTATGTACAGCAGGTCTTATACAGAAATGACACACATGTATACACACACACCTACACCTACACACCTACACACACACACCTACACATCCACACACACACACACCTTGGTGAGTGTGTCCACTCTGTAGCGGATGGCGAGGACCTCGGCCTCGAAGCTCTGATGTTTCAGCAGTTTAGCCTGAAGGTTGGTTGGTTCCCTCCAGCTCTCATCCAACGCCACAGCGTTACGCTCGTTCAGCCACACACACACCTGGGAAAAAAAAAAAAAACACACACACACTTAATACACACATCTGGAAAAAACAAATATATTTAATATAAAGCCCTGGAGAACACACACACATACTTACTAGAAGCACTTGGACAACACACACAGACATTTAATACACACACCTGGAAAACACACAATTTCTACAGGATTAACACACACACACACACACACACACACATACACGGTAAATAAAGAATAGACAGTAGCAGGAATAACACAACAGACTCATTACTGATTTAATACAAAGCAGGATGGAGAAAAGTAGAGCACAGCAAAGAAGACTGAAGCACAGGAGAGTCCAGTGAAGTTCAGAAGAGTCCAGTTGGGCATGGCAGAGTACAGTTGGGTACAGTAGACTACAGCAAATAAAAGCAGAGGGAAGTCGGGGACAGTATAATAGACTACTACAGAGTACCACTGACTACTGTATAGTAAAGAACTCTTCAGTAGAGTCCAGCACAATCCCAAAGAGTACCACAGAGTATAAAAGGTGACAGCAGAGTACAACAGTGTCCACTGGGGTAAACTAGAGCAAAAGAGACAACAGCTGAGTGAACTTGAGTAGACTACAGTGGAGTACCTGGTAGCTACTGGATAAGAACTGCTGCAGCTGCAACGATCGATCCAGATCTTTGTGGCGAGATCTGCTCTGCTGCTGCAGCTGACTCCGCCTTCACACGGACAAACAGGTGATCAGAAACACAGGTGAGTTTGTCAGTGGCTTTATTACTTTTCTACAGGGCAAGTGTTCATGGAGGGAAAAAAACATGATATGCACACAATAATCAACAAATCGTCATCTCACAACATTGTTTTATCTATAATAATCCTTAAACATCCATTAAAACTTTAGCACTATTGTTTAATATCATGTTCCATTAAATCCGGGGCATATATTAAATTGAGAGCAATTTTTTTTCATTTGTGTGCATAAGTTAGTCAATTTTTTTCTCCATGCAACCTACCAAGCTCTGTATCTTTTAGACCTCTGGTAACTTTATTTCTACGATAGGATAAAGTTTAAAAACCGCGGCAAAAGAAAGTGCAAGAACAGATGCTTAGCAGCGATAGTTACCTTAAAAAAACTAGAATGCTTTATGCATTATACGCATCTACCACTCAATAAACAAGAAGCATTTGGCTCATGTATGTTTAGGTGCATTTAACATATTGCGATCATATGGAAACTTCTGGGGACATCTTAACTGTCCTTGCATTTGATTATGTCGGCAGCAGAAAGGACCAAACACCCGTCAGTGAGCAGCTTCACTCTCAGTGTTGCAGTGATGTTCTAACCTGGCAGCGAGCGCTTTGCTCTTGGCTCTGATGTTGTTGGAGTCGTAGTGCTTCTGTTGGATCATGTTCTGGGCCAGTTTCTCCACCTGGTCCAGCTGGTCCACCTGAGCCTCCAGAGCCTCCTCAAACTGAATCTGTTTCCTCTGCAGAGTCTCCACCTCTGCCACTGAGCTCTGGAAACACAGAAAGGAAAAGGAAAATGCTGTGAGGAACATGCAAATTTCCCCAAGCTGGGCATGTTTTTAAATAAAATCCTCTTTACCCCGAGGTCCTGATTGGACAGGAAAGCCTCCTTGTTGTTGAGCCAGCTCTCACACTGCTCCACAGAGGCCAGGAAGACCTGCAGGATGGAGACCATGTTAGACTGAGTCAGTCCAATCACTGAAGCTGTGCCTGGTGCTCGTATTCAGGAGAACAGAACGTCCATCATGCTGAGCTTGAGCAGTTTCACAGTTTTGTGGTTGCACGCTTGAAATGCAGATGATGTTGCAGAGCGTTCTAAAGCCAGCCAATTCACCCCTCCTGACAATCAGAGGAGAAACCTAGTCCGGGACCTTGGTCTGTACCGATGCTCAGGCCAGATTATCTGGCAATGTACTCCACCACACCAGTTTAGTCACAATCTGGATGATTACGATTATGATTACGTCAGTACTTTCACAATAGCCAATGAGAGAGAAGAGTTAACGGCAAGTTTTGTCCATTTTGTTGACATCCGGGGCACGTTCAGCGCCGACAAAAAGTAGCAGGTGTATTTAAATGGAAACGATGATGCGTTGAAAACCCCTGCGTTACGCGTGCGCTGCCTCTGATAGACAGCAGGGTTTATATACGTCGATGGCTGATTGGGTAACACCTCTGACACACCAACCCAATGATTGATGATGACAAAGCCAGTTGCACACCGGAAACGTGTCGTTCAACCCAGAAACCGTAGCAAAACGGTGCACGGACAGTCACGGCTTCTACATTTTGTTACAGTGACTGAATCATTTTTACTCTGCCTTGGTAAATCCAAAAAAGAAATAAAAACATACGGACAATTTTTCTCCATGTTCTAATGTACTCTCCACCTGAAGTTAATCCCTGATCATCACCTGCAGGGTTCGGGCCTGCTCCAGCGTCATGTTGCGGCTCAGCCAGGCTCGGTCCAGTCCGGCTCTGGCTTCCTCCAGCTGGTTCAGAGCCCTCTGGATCTCTGCCTTCGAACTGTGCCCGGAGCGGATCAGACCGAGACCGAAGTCCCGAACAGAGTCGATGCGCTCAGCACGTGCGCCGATCTCTGTCTAGAAATACACAGTTAGGGTTTATTGTTACATCTGATCTAACTGCAATAACCAAGTATATGTACTCCACCGTACACATTTAGTACTTTGGACAACACTCACCTTCCAGTCCTGATGCTCCATGGTGAGCCAGTCCACCTCAGCTCTGGTCTTGGGGAGACCTTTCTCTGCCATCTCACCGCTCTGTTTGACACTCCACTCCAGCAGGAGGCGCTGGTTAGCTTTGAACAGCTGTAGTTGGTGAGCTTCCTGCAGCTTCTCGTTCCTAAAGAAACAACGTTTCCCATGAGTCCGCCTGGCTAACGCCCACCGTTAGGCTGCAGTCACACTTGGTAGCTATCTGGTGGGGCTGATCCTCGTTCTATCATCCTGTCATGTGTTTTCACACTCAAATCACTGTTCTTTAAGAGAAGAGTGTGATTTTATCATGTTCCATTATTAACAGTGTCTTAATAAGCTGGTGGAGGTGAACGTTTTTTGCTGTTCAGAAACACCAACAGATCAGCAGGTCTGACTGTACAGAAATTTTCGATAATGACAGTAATTAAATAATCAGCTTGACTTAAACGACACTAAAACTATTACTTCTGCTAATAATAAAATTCTCACCTGTGTTTGGACTCTTTGTCCAGAGTCTTCAGAGCCTTCTGGACGTCCTTCTGTATGTTCTTCAGCTTGTCGCTCATCGCTGACCGAGCCCTCAAGTGATCTGACACCTCCTTCTCCAGAGCCTGGTGAGACGGGAGTGAGACAGTCGATGTAGCCTCACTCTGCAGCATACGCTAAAAGTCACAAGTCTTACTCATGAGCAGCAAACGGAGTTATATTCTTCTGGCATTGGCTCCCTCTAACAAATTGAAGAGGGATTCACTACATAAAATGTAAAAAAAAAAGAAAGAAAGCATCAATTGCAGAGGTAATGGGTTCAATATGCCTAAAAGAAAACCTTCACCTGGAAAAAGTAATTTTACTGGTTTCCAGTAAATTGCTTTATGTCTAAATACTGACGATGTCCACACACAAGCGACATGTTTTCCACCTCCTGCTTGTTGCCCATCCTCTGTGGTAAAGGAAACCCGTGTTTAGGACTTAGACCTGAAAAACTAGCAGATCATCGGGTCTTTTTTGTAGTTCCACATTGAGCCAATAAACAGTTTAGAGTGACAAAGAAAGATAATCCAAACCTTTTATACAGTAGTTCCTCGGGGAACCCTCTCAGGCTCCCTGAGTGGTCTCATTGGAAGGAACTCCTGTAAAGTCTTTTGGTTTTTGGAATGTGGGACTGAATCAGATTTAATGGTGAAGGTCAAACCAGCTGAAGCCTTGATTTAGACCCCCGTCTCACCTTTGACCTCTCCTGGATGACCCCGGCCTCTCTCTCCGTTTCCTCGTGGCGTCTGAGCAGGTTCTCTACGCTCTCCACATCAAAACCACAATCCTGACCCTGCAGCAGCAGCATCTACAGGGACACAGGACAAACGTCATCAAAATATAACAATTAAAAACATATACCACCACTTCATCAACCGTGTGTAGGTCTCAGTATTTGATCTGACACCTAGTTTGAGGTAGTAACAGATGACCGACCTTCTCGTTGGCTCTGTCCCTGACCTCCTCCAGCTCTCTGATGAGGGCGTGGATCACAAGCGCCCCCTCCAGCTTCTTCTTGTAAGTGTGCAGATCTCCGTGAAACTTACTCCACCTGGAAAAGACAAGACATTTAGTGCGGAACTGAGAAAACAACCAACAGCGGTGTGATTAAATGTGAATGTTACCTGTCGTTGAGTTGTTGTCTCCTCTTTCTGACAGTCACCAGTTCCTCAGCGCGCTGTCTCTTCTCCAGTCTGGCTGCCAGTCTGTTGATGGCTGTGATGTGAGCGTCGTCCACTGTCAGTTCCTACAGATTAAATAAGCTAAATAAATATACTGCAGTTTTGTTGATCACAAGATATGAGCCGTTTATATTGTTTATAAAGTGTTTAATAACAGCGCCAAGCCACGCATGCACTAACTACCTAATCTCATCTGGACAGTCACGTCTTAATACGGGTGTAAATGCACACACTGCGGTCTGACCACATTCCACGTTCGGTTCTCACTGCTTTTCTAACTGAATCTGTGTTGCTTTGCCGTTTACCGATCGATTTCAGCCATATCAAAGCTGTGCTGGTTACTGCCGATGGAAAGCCCAACATTTCCTGCTGCTGCTGCTCCACATTAGTAACTTTCCAACAGGTGACCAGCAGGGGGCTTTTATTGTGAAGCAGCTGTAGGAAATGCAATGTGTTTATCGCTGAGTTAGCAGTGCTACATATGGATAAAAACATACAGTTTGGACATATTAGGCGCTATTTGGTCAGTAGATCAGTTTTATTTATTGCAGGGAGGAATAGTACGAGCAGAACCAGAGAGATGTTGGATGAAGAGCTGCAGACATCAGGCTCTTACACTTTTTTTCAGCAGCTCAGCGACGCCGTGAACCTTTCTATGCTGCGTGAAAATACTCACGCCGTGAGCGCTCAGCTCAGCGAGAGTATCCCCAGCGCTATCGAAAGATGGCATTAGTTACTCACCCTATCTCCACTTCCCCTGAACTCGCTGAGTTTCTTCAGCAGCAGAACTCCATGTTCATAGTCCTTTCCAACATCTCCCACATTAATCATCACCTCCTGAAAAACAGACAGGTCAGATAGGACACGTTACACAATGGAAACGTGCTGATCCAGTTTCATGTATTCCAATAAGTGGTTTGTGTCTCATGTGGATCAGAATGGATTTCAATCCCTCCATCCGCCTCCTACCTTGTGTCTGATCCAGGCCTCCACCTCCTCAACCTTCTGCAGGAACTCAAGGAAGTCTCTGTTATCCTCCAGAGCTTTCCCTCGGGTGGCCACAGCCTTCTTCAGCTCCTCCCAGTGGAGCTGCAGGGTGGCTGCGCTCCTCTTCACCTCCCTGGACCTCGGGCGATGAAGGGAGACCAGCTCCTCCCCGGCCTGGAAGCACAGAACAACGCAGAGGTCTGTAGACTGACGTCAACGATACTTGTAGGATCCCTTCATTTTGGCACGAAGTGTATTTTAGATTTAAGTGTTAATTTTAAACATGGCGATAGGTCTTAATCTTCATATTTTATTCTGTTATAGATATGTAAGTCACTTTAAATTATCACACTTCAAAACAGTAGATACTCATTGGAAATAACAATAAAATCCTTAATTCCCCTCTTATCGTTGTGATCTCATCTAAATGAAACTCATAACTTCATTTCATTCCACTGTAGTCCATTTTATCTATCATGTAAATGTCATGTCTCACATCACTTCTTTTCTGTTACGTGGAATCTCGTTTCTCACTATCAAGTATTTCAGCTCGTCATACCTCATGTTTTCACATCTCATCGTGTCTCATTTCATCCACTCTCATTCAGTTTAATGTCTGATCTCTTCATGTCTCATATCATCTTTTTGTTTTCATCTAATCTCTTCATATCTCTAATTTCTTCATCGCTCATCTTCGACGTCACTGCTCACATTTAGTCTGATCTTCTCACATCTCTTCATGCCTCATGTACTTTATTTCATCTCATCTTCTGACTCCTCTTTTATCATGGTATCACGTATCATCTCCCCTCATCTCATTTATCTGATCTCAGCTAATCTCATCCCCTCACTTCATCTAATGTCATTATATCTCATTGTGCCCCATGTATCTTTCAACTCTCCTCACCTCACCTCATCTCATCTTACCAGAAGCACAGAGCTGATGATCTCGCTGTGAGCCAGGATCTCGGCCTCAAACACCTGATGTTTCTGGAGGAGCTTCATCTTAGTCTGCAGATTGCTGAGGTCGGCTTTACCGTCCTCCGACATCTTTTGCATTCGTTCAGAAACCCACTCCTCAGCCTGACAGAAGGACAGACAGATGGACAGACAGATAAGAACACAGACAGACAGACAGACAGACAGGTAATAGCTGGACTGAATGTCAATGTAAAATTATACACTGTAGTGACAGCTGGACAGGCATTTCTGGAACTTTGCAGCTTGCAGACACTCCTTAGAGTCTTCGATGGGTCAGTTATATACCTGGGCAACATCTCGGTTGAAGATACACAGCATCCTGGAAAGCTCTAGCTCCTCCCTGCGTTTGACGGACAGCTCCTTGATCCTATCTCGTCTCTGGAGGAGGGCTTTGAGTTTGGTTTTGACCCGTGCACTCTTCTCTCTGCTCAGCTGCTTCTCCAGCCGCTCAGCCAGCTCCTTCAGAGAGGACAGCTAGACCAAAGAGAGGGAGGGAAGATTTAAATGAGGTAATGACATCTCAGCACCTTAACCCAATGTGAAGGAACACTGCGTTGTCCTGAATAAAGCAAGGGCGAGCAACGTGAGTTTGCAGCTACCGGATAAAAAGTAAAAAAGATTCAAGTCTAGATCCTTGCAACAGGTCACAAAGTAAAGAAGAAAAAGACACCAAAAAATGAAGCACTGACATATTCTCTTGAAAAGAGCAAATTACTTTTTAGTACACCAGCATCCAAATCATTGGTTAATTCAAAGAAGTCTATCCTTACACAGGCTGCAAGCAGTCCAACCAGCATTAAGTTCAGATCAACTGGCCCCTGACCCGTGATCTGGTCCCTTGTTGTCTTCAGAGGCGTGAATTTTGAATTTTACTGATTAAAGGCAATCGTTTAACTCTGATTAATCAGAGATAGTGAATTTTACAAATGTAGTTTTCAGTTCGCTTTAAGGAAATTTGCCACAGATTGTATGTCTCTTCCATGCTAGTATAGCTGAAACAGTCAGTCAACTAATCGTTTAGTGAAGAGGGAAAAATTGTAAGAAAGTTGATAATCAAAATTTGACCTTTTAAGTCATTCATAAAGCAAAAATGAAAAACATTATCTGGTTCCAGCTTTTCCAGTGTGAGGATTTGCTGGTTTTTCTGCTCTAAATAACTGCAAATTGAATATTGCTGGGTTTTGGACTATTAAAAGAACAAAACAAGTGATGTAAACACCTTTGACTGTGGGAACTTAAAATGGGGCACTTCTGTTGACTATTTTTTATACGATTCAATGATTGATTACGGAATCAAAATAATGGTTAGTTGCAATCCTACATCGTAGTACAGGGGAAGAGATAACACAGAGAAGCAGAGCAGACCTTGTCGTCCTGTGAGCTGAGCAGCTTCTCAAAAGCTTCATGACGTTTGATCAAACCCTCCGTCTCATCCACCGCGCTTCCCAGAATGCTGTTCTGCAGCAGGATCTGCAGAGAGACAGCAGAGGATTTACCAGAGACAAGACAGGTAATTATCTTCCAGAGTTTTTCTTTTGGAAAACAAAACTAAGAATGGATGTACCTCCTGTGAGCTGGACGTCTTGTCCATGCTGTTAACGTCCCTGTAGAAGACCTGCTCCAGGTGGACGGTTTCTAACCAGCTTTGTTTCTTGTTCCACTGATCCTCCAGTTTGGCCCGCTCTGCCTGCAGGGCATCAAGCTTCTCCGACACCTGGAGTGACCACATGATAAAATAAACACCTCTGACAGCAGACTTGACCAGAAAACCCGTCCGGACCATAACAACAATCTCACTGTTCACCTGACATTTAACAGTCGTCCTCACCTCCTTCCTGTTGCTCCTGTCCTGTGTCTGCAGCTCTTCTCCCATGTCCAGAGCCTGTTGGTAGGTCTCCTGTCTGGCCTCCATCTCGGCCCACAGCTGCTGGTGTTGAGCCAGCTGGAGGTCAGCAGTGGCCACGTCGCTGATGCTCTCCTCAGCGGCCATCACACCGATCAGTTGGCTGCACCACAGGAGGTAGTCCTGCACCTGGAGAGCACGAAGAAACACAGGTAAGATCTGACATATAAAGTTGGTTCATTCATCCGTCCATCGGTCCTCACCGTGTTAAGGAACAGGTATCGCTCACACGCCAGTTTTAGCTCCTCCTCCCTCTGCTCAGTGTGACGTCGTAGCTCCTCCCACCGCTCCACCACTTCCTGCTGCACGTCCTGTAGGCGGAGCTTCAACTCAGGTGTGCAGAGGTCCAGGATGGGGTCGACGGCATCCAGCTGCTCCTGCAACTGCACACACACAAACACACACACACACACACACAAACACAAACACACAGAAACACACACACACAGACACAGACACACACACACAAACACACCACCAGCAAAAGGTCAGTTATCTCAAGCTCTTAGTGTTACATCACACTGAAAGGCACCTCCTGAACAGGTAGCCTCAGTTATTTGATCACGTGTTTCTATTATTTTGTCCACCTCATTCATATCAGTGAGGTTAGGCTAAATAATAGAAACACCTCTCAGTATAACCCAGTCCAGTTCAACAGCACCTCACACTACATCAAAATTGTACAGTTGAACCAACACCTCAAACGATTTCAACACAAACTGAACACTGGAACCATCATGAAGGAGGATTTATTGCAGGACTGTTGAATCAGACTGACTTAGTTTTAGCTCCATGTTCGTGTAAACTGCCAACTGAATGTTGAGCTGGCTCACATTTGTTTCTCTGATGCCAAAACACAGGAGAGAAATGTTTAAAAAATGACTCTTTTCACTCATCACTTGTGATTTAATATAAAATCCTGATTTTTGCAAAATGAATTATGAATTATCATCATTATTCTGCGCGTCTGTACCTGTTGCTCTGTGGCGGCCAGCTCGTGGAGCAGAGCCTCGTGTTTCCTCAGCTGTGACGTCACTCCCCGTAAATCCTTCGCCACCTCGTCAGGGATGCTTTTCTGTCGCTCCTACAGAAAGAGAGAGGAAAGCGGAGCGCAGACAAGAGACGTTGAGGGTTCAGCTTCAGGAGAAAGCGGTTGGATGTACTTACAGATGGACAGATACCTGGATGAGTGTGAGTGCATCAGTCAGGTCTTGATAAAAGCGGTGACATTCCTCGGCTCTCTGCAGCTGATCCTGACGCTCTCTGGCCAAAGCCTTCAAATCCTCCCAGCGTGCACTGCAAATGAACACAGAACACACAAAAGATGTTTAAAGTAAGAGGTCAGAATGAATAATCAATCAAAGGAGCACAACAAAAATGAACTACGCTAGGTAGCTAATTACACCCTTGTAGCTGAATCTGGCAGTTTGAGCAGCCCTCACAAATCCAAAGGAGTGTTTTTATATTGTTTCGGGTGTTTCAGTGTGAATGATGAACCTTAAGAAAATGATTTCAAACCACTAATGTGGAAGTAAAGCTTTCAGGTAAATTCCTCTGTATTAGCGTGCGATGGCCTGACTGCAGACTGACTAACTCAGTAATTCTGTGTACTTACCTGAGTTCCAGCAGTGTTTCTCTGACTGCAGCGCTCTGTGGATGTTTGTTGTGGATAAGTGGAGCAGCCACGTCGCTGCAGCTCTGCAGTCGCTCCTCTCCGACCTCCAGCTGCTTCAGGAAACCCTCAAACTTCCCACGAAGCAACTGAAGCATCCACAGCAAACACAGAAACTCTCCACTTTACAATGACATTTACTATCTTCACCTTCATTTTTTAGTATCACCGTCGTGACTTTGATCATCAGATCACAATTTTCACGACGTTTTTCTTGAGATCAGGACGTAACAAACACATTACCTTGATACGTACAATAAAATGGTGCTCATATGTACAGTACTGTGCAAAGGTTTTAGGCCTCTTAGATGTTTAGATTCTTATCAATCACTTTACTTTCAGTGGCTAAACTTTTGCACAGGGCTTTATATACAGATAATATTACATATCTAACATAAATGAGTAACAGCCTCTAATAATAATCAGCCTGACTGATTTATCTATGAGGCTCCAGTACAGGGTCCTCTTAAAGTGGTGTAACCTGAACATGTTGGTAGTCGTTGCCCAGGTCCTGAGACTCTGCCGTCTGCCTCTGCTGGTTCATCCAGTCCTCCAACTCTGAAGATTCTCGTCTGAACTCATGGAGATGGAGGACTTCCTTTAGCCTCTGACCCCTGACAGGAGACACATGAGCAGTGAGACCACAGGTGCGCAGACAGGTGTAAAGTAAGGCCAAGAACAAGGACCCTTGTGGAGCTCCAATGGTCAAAACAGCAGTATCAGACATGTCATCACCAACCGTCGCCAAACTTTTTCCATTTCAAAAGTTTGGATGTAAACCAACTAAGAGCGGATCCAGATATTCAATCAATCAATTATGCTATTAATGGGGATGTCATGATCAATCTTCTGAAACCTGAGCTAAGATCCAGCAAATATTATAATATAAATATTCTAGTTAGAATGAATTATTACACCTGGAAAAAATTAATTTGGCGGGAATACAATCATAAACTGTACAAAGGTCTTAATGTAAGACTGTCTCCATTAAGGCCTTCAGAGAAATGAGTGTGAACCTCGGGACAGCATTGAGCTTGTCAAGAAACCTAGTAACTGCTTAAAATTGCTCGTAAAAGCAGGAGCAGCACCAGGGTCGACATTTATAGACAGTCGATGGTACGAAATAAAACTCTGGGATTATTTTTGTATGATTAAACGAGCGTTAGTATCAAAGGCATTGAAAGAAGTTAAAAGATCCTCAATGTTAAAATTGTGAATTTGCAGTCTGGACCTTTACCATCTACTTTCCTACTTTACCTGAGAGCGGCCTGGTGCTGCAGCTGCTGGTTCAGGCTGCTGACGTGGCTGTAGGGTCTGCTGAGCTCCTCCATACTCCAGTTCTGAACCGCCTGCTCCACCTGGTCTCCCAGCTCCTCCACCTCCACCTCCAGCACCTCCAGCTGACCCTCCAACACCTGCACAACCATGGTGTTACTGTTCACAGATATGCATGTTGCCTTATTTCACATTTTGGAAAAAGTAAAATCCCCACACGCAGCACTTACAAACATCACATGCTATAGTTTATGACGTGATGTTTGTTAGTGTAGTGTATATACATTTGTCTCAAAATGATGGCACTCGACAACAGCTGATCGAACTAGAAGGCCATTGGCTAGAACCTCAGGTAACCACATGTTTTCAGGATAGAAAGAAGTGAACACTGATCCCAGGTGTCAACAACTGGAATGCAAAACAAAGAGAACAGACAGACATAACCCCAGGAAAAATAAAATTAACTAAATATGAAAAAAATGAAATAATAATAAACTAATGAAAAAAAAAGGTTCCAAATTTTGGGGATAATGTGTCAGGATTATTTTTTTCTCCTACATTACACATTTTCCCATCAAATATTAAAGAATAAATTAGTGTAAAGTTCTGATAAAAAGATGGACAGTTCTGAATGTGAAGATTTCCTCTCAGATGAAAAGTGGACAGTCAGGAGAAGGTACCTTTGGGTTTTCCACTACACTGTGACTGAAAAACCCCAGTATGTTGGAGATTCCTGGAAGTATCCTGATGTTCACTTTGATGGGGAGTTTCACAGGGATCTGAGGTCCCCTTCTGTTTTTGGTAAAGTTCAGACCTCTCAAAATGTGTGTGGTACCTGGTTTTTGGTGATGAGACTCCGTGTGGCCAGTTGGTCTTTGCCATAGTCATTGGTGTTCACCAGATTGAGCGTCTCAGTGATCCTGGACTCCAGCTCTGAGCAGTCCAACAGCAGCTGGAGACGGATCGCATTTAGACAAAATTCAGAGCAAGACACAAATACAGTCCTTTGATGGTACATTTACCTTAAACTTAATGTAACATGGAAATATAATGACTCACACAATCATGGATGTGCTACATAAATTTACACTTTTTCTGTCATTTGTACATGTCTATTGTAATAATTCAAAATGTATCAGAAGGTAATTTCAGCTGCAGCTTTTGCAAACACTAAAGAAAAATTGCATCCATCGCCTGGATCAGTGGTAAACTTTAAAGTTACCTTATGGATTATTTTCTTTCCGAGGTCTGGCTAATTGTATTTTCGTAAAGGGCGGATCGAAATAAGCTTAGAGGAAGGAGTGGTAGCACAAACAATATTGCAATAGGGGAGGTATGGTTAAACTAAACTGTAAAAGTAAAACACCAGTGATGAGCCAAGCCACTCATTGTATTGATACCAAGTGGTTTTTTTATCTCACTGCAAACTCAATTCTTCATCCCTGTAAAACACCAATAAAGTTGTAGATGAGACCTGACCCCAGTTATTTCCAACAATAAGGCAATAATTAGATGCACAATAACTGTTGTTTTTTGTCTGTAAATATCATGAAATTAAAAATTAAATTAAAATTTAAAATATCGATATTTTCTAAAAAGTTTGGTCAGTTGAAACCTTTTGAAAATATTTTCCAGTTCAGAACTTGCCAAGGAAATTATTTTAGAAAACCTTTTTATAAGGACGTAACAAACTAGCATCATCAGCAACAAGTAACGGAAACATCATGGCATCAATGAAGATGATTAATAAACGTGGTACAAAAATGGAGCCCTGAGGGTCACCACAAGTAACTCGCCACATATCAGATTTTCATCTGTTTACAAAAATGACTTCTCAAAGTTTTTATTGTTTCTTTCTCTGTCAAACACGCTTTGAACACGCTTTCTCTCACACAGACTCAGGTAAGATAAAACTTAAATCAAATCATTGATTTAAGTTTTCAGCCCAAAATGTTTCACCATCCCCATGATTCCCCCTGAAAATACAGTTTCTCAACATCACACTGGGATTGTCCCCGTACAACCATTCCCTCACTGCTGGTCACTGAGGTTGAGGCATTCACTTCGCTGGATCAAATTTTGAAACCATGCTTCCTTCCGAAAAATAATAAACACATCTCTCTGTCCTTCTCACCTGTTCTCTGGTGATGGCCTTGCTCAGGTGGGCTACTCTCCTGTTGCAGGCCTCCTCAAGCTCCTCCCACTCTGCACTCAGCCGGATGCACCTGCCAAAATACAGATTCAGGTAAATCTACAGGTCTCCAGATAAGACTTACCAAAAAGTCTCAATGGGATTATTTAAACAAAAAAAAAAAAAGTTTCCAAAGTTTTGCATGAGCAGTTAAGAAACATTCATGAAAAACTTGATTTGTTTGATTTGTAAAATTATTGTTCTGGTCACTACTCTTTCCAAACTGCCCTCACACGTGTTTCATGAAGTAAAGATGGAGAGAACAGGAACGTCTGACATAAAATGCACAAGAAAATTTCCCAAAAAACCCTCAAAGAGAAAAAAGAACAGCACCTCTGAAGCACTTCATCTCCGTCTGATTGGCTGGATTTGGCCAGGCTCCGGCCCTTCTCCAGGACATGGTTCAGGTGTTTTCGGTGGGCGTTCACTTCAGCCTGTAACTCCTAGGTAACACACACACACACACACACACACACACACACACACACACAGGCCTGGCATGAGCAGACAAACAAACAGCTTTGACTTAGTTCTAGCTGTTAATTTGATTTATAAATGTTAAGATATAGCACAAAAAACTGACCTTTACATGTCACAAATCAACCATCAGATCTATTTTCCCCATCATTACCGTATTCCAGTTGTTTAGCTAAGATGAACAAATGGGAGAAAAGTCCACTTTTTATATAAAAGTAATGAACTGTAACCCAGCTGGTACCTTTTGTTTCTGCATGAGGCTGATGGCTCCAGCCAGGGACTTGTCGTATCCTGTGGATCCAGGGGCAGGAAGGTGTTCAGAGATCCAGCTGAGCTCCAAGTCCACATCATGATAAAACCCAAATAACAGCACCGACGCCTCCAGCTGAGCTCGACGCTGGTCCAGAGGCTTCTGGAGGGATTTGAACCTACAGCACAGAGCTCATTACGTCAACATTAGCTGCTTCAGATTCCTACATTTAACGTCAGTGATATTCCCAGCTACTTTTTACTGCTCACTTTTCTTATTGTTCTATGGATTAACTGTAGAGAAATGGTCCAAGGACTAATGAAATTTCTATTTTGCTCATTGTTTCACTGTTAATATTTACACGCTGTTAATGGTTGGTAAGATAACACATGAATCATTGGACACTTTTATCATTAGTTAAATTTAGAAAGTTCACAATGTAAAAGGAGAGCATTATGGTTCAACACCTATTTAAGAAGCAGGCAAATTACCCCCATCACATCATTTTATCAACCGAGAAGTTTAGTTGTTCTGTCAAAAAAACAAATCTGAAACCAGGCTGTAATTAATGCAGATAATTGCTGAGCCATTGAAAAAAAAAAACATCTTGTAAAATAAAGGCAAAATACTAATTGGTCTGTAGCTGCTGCCTGAACTGCTCCAGATTAAGAAATTGGTATCATCAGTACTGCTGTTCCTAAACCCAGCTGTTGACACTTTCAAGCCCCGCAGAGAGTGAGTGGACTCACAGAGTGAGGTAAGTGTCAGTCTCCTGGAGGATCCTGTGAGAGTCAAAGTGGTTGGAGGCGAGGTGTTTGGCCCTGCTGACGATGGAGTTGATCTTCTCCGCCAGCTCTTTGGCCTCCTGCTCCAGCTGCTGATGCTCCTACACACACACACACACGACTGATGATCAAACCCACAGAACTCAAAGTGGATCACGACTGGGATCATTTTAGTCATGATTGATCCGGTGCTTGTCGTTTATTGTCTCTTCATTTATAAAGAGTTTGTGCTGTTTTGTCCGTATATTCTTGTTGACTTTTTTTGCTGTATGTATTTATTCTTGAGTTTTATAGTATTTTTGAGGCTCATCTAATGACAGGTACTGTAGATTATCTTAGGCTGTAAATGCTGTGGTATGTGGCATCGGTTTATCTTATGTACTTGTCCCTATACAAATAAACATTAAATAAATAAACCTTAGAGAGAAAAAACAGACTTTAAAAGACTGGACAGGTGTTATATCAGTGTCCTCACCTTCAGCAGCTGTCGACTGGAGCGCAGGTCATGACCTTTGGCGGCACTGTTCAGCATCCACTGGATGGCTTCAATCTTCAGTTTGGCGTCCTGAGGAGGGACGGACACAGAAAACCTTAGGGTTTACAAAGCTGTCAGGATAAACTCTGAAATCAAGTCAGTGATTTACCTGCAGCAGCTCCATCAGCTGCTCCTGCTGTCCCGCTTGTCTCAGTTTGTCTCCTCTGTCGGCCATCTTGTCCTGTAGTCTCCTCCACCGGCTGCTGAGCTGAGTAGACTTCCTGCTGATGCTCTGACTGTTGTAGTGCTCTTCAGCAAGCATCTCCTGTCCCAGCTGAACACAAACACAATAATATATGCATATAAGGTGTGTATGAAAAGCGACAGGTCAGTATAGTAAATGTCGTCTTCTTTGAATTTGTGGCTGTTCGCATAAACACTGTGTTTCCATTGGAAATTACATAAACTCTCAAAGAAACAATTGTTATAGTTTTCCTATTGTTCCTGTAGAGTCAGTGCGGAAGGACCAGCGAACTGTAGTTTACCTGAACCAGTCTGTCCAACCAGACCTGGTTGGCCTTCATCTCCCCCTCAGCTGCCTCGTGTCTCTTCAGCTTTCGGAGGATGTTGGTGGGGTCGCGGTACGACTCGTCCTCAGCCACCTTAAACTTCTCCTCCATCCACAGCAGCAGCTCGTCCGCATCCCTCTGAAACTCCTGTAGCACAAAACATCAGGGAAAACTAATGACACACCGAGTTAACATTTAAATATGAAAATATGACATGACTTCGAGGCTTCTTTTATAGGAATTACTAATGTTTTTCACGGTATGTAATGCCAACAACACTAAAACTCTAAAGCCCCACTTGGAGACCCAAGAGGCTGCAATTTTCATTTCACTCCAAAATACAAAAGTGTTGGCCAGAACAAACATCATATTGATCCCAGCAAGCATTTCCAGGGCCATAAACATCCTTATGTTTGGATCCTAACGGGGCTAACTTTGGTTGAAAGTTAAAGTCTTGGTCTTGGTAAAAATGCTCCTGTTTTAAACGTGTTTCAGAGCGAAACATCCAGATGGATTATCTTCAGTGTTCCCAGAGTGTGCTGACGAATTTGGTCTTAAAAGTCTAGTTTCATACTACCCACCCTGTGTTTGGAATAATTTACAAGACAAGACTAACAAATATCAGGGATTCAAGCACCATTTTTCATAAGGATTGTAACTGTTTTAAGGAGCCAAGTGTCTTTCTTTTGTGTCTCTCAGGTCCTATCTTTCTGTGCTGTATGTAAAAATGTGAATTAATTGTGTGGGGTTTTTTTAATATGTGGTCCAGGTCTTCCAAAAGAGATAATGCATCTCAAGAGTCCCCTTTTTTTTTCCCCAGGTCTGGTCTGTGGACATTAAGTAGAAAGATGTTTGTGAGTATAACTGCTGAGTGGGTGAAACTTTACAGCCTGGAGCGTGTTTAGTTTGTTGATCTTCATCAGTTTGAAACACAAAACTGCAGAATTTTCACTGCAAGCTGAAAACTGCAGGTCAACATGCAATTCAACCAATATGCAGCATTAACGTCAGTTAAATTAACATTAACCTAGAATTATCTGTAATGTACGGCAGTTCAAAGTCACGAAGAATCCAAATTAAGAATCAAATCAACTAATCAAACAAAGAATGACACGGGTTCGCGGTGTTTACATAAAGGAAAGTCATGGTGTGATAACATGATAATACCTGGTATTTCTTAGAGGCCAGCAGCAGACTCTTCCTCTGCCTGCTGCTGTCTTTCAGCCTCCCGTTGGCCCTCTGGATGCTCCTGCTCCTCTCCTCGATGCTGAAACATAAACTCGGTATTTTTAAAACAGAATTACGTAACATACTCTATCCCCACTAGTTAGGTTTGTTTGTCGGACTCGTACTGGAAACTATAAGAGATTTTGTAGAGAAGTCAAAAACAAACACAAATTCAATTTTTGTTGAGTGTTTTGTCTTTACATCAACATTGCTAGGCAGGTACAGTGATTATAACGCTGGGGTTGAGACCCCGACCAAGTTAGGACTGTGAGGTAAGACAGACGCAGTCAGAGACCAGCAAATGTTTGACATTTTTACTTCTAAAACTGCTGAAACCATAAATCAATTATTAAACTTAAAAGGTGATGGCATGTCAGTGTTGCGTTCACAACTTGTTTCTGCTGAAAACAAGTGGAGAAAGAAAATGCATTTCTGAGGGTTTAAACAAATCATTCCTCTATTGCCATTTTCCTGCTGACACATGCACGAATACCGATATACAGTATCTGTTATAGGCTTATATTGGCTGGGCTCTTATTGATATTGGAAAAATGACAATATTCTTATTAATACCGTGATGTTTATTTCATCTATGTCACCCAGGCTTAACAGGTGTTACATACTTCAGGTATTAGTTGTAAACTGTTTCTACTTGCACTAAATGTTTCTGTAGTTTTAACGTGAGTACAGACCAAGACACAACTCTCAAGTTGTATCTTTTCCATATTTAATTTTATTCATACTGTACAAATGGTAAAACTTCCACATGTCTGGACGCTGAGATTTCTGCTCTCTTACTGTTTTGCAGCATAATGTTGTTGGTTGATGAGCTCCAGACTGCGCTCGCTGAAATGATCAACTCGTTGATCCAGAGCCTTCAGGAGACCTTCCAGCTCCTCCTGTCGACCCAGCAGACTGTGGACACTGTCCACTGAGTCCTGCGTCAATAAACACAAAGTCTCAATGTCTTTAAAAGTTAATAACATAATGTATGTTCTGTGCACGGCCCTTATATCTCAGTTTAATCTACACATATATTTAGGACTCTAATTGAAGTCAAGTTTCACTTTCAGGGACCGTGAATGAACAGGTCAGGGTGAAGCGTCCTCACCCCAGCGTCTTTGACCTTCAGTCGGGCTTCGTGTCCGGACAGCGTCGCCTCAATCCGGTCTCCTTCCTGGTTCAGCCTCTGGAGCTCCACCCCCTGCTCCAAACGCTGCTTCCTGCTGGTCCACAACCTGTCGAGCTTGGACAACTCCGCGGTGAGATTGCTCAGGGTTTGCTGGATGTCGACGCCACCGGTCTTCCTGTTAGAAGAGCCCTGCTGAAGAGATTTCCCCAACTTCTCGATCTCCTTCAGCCTGAGAGAAAAAAAAAAAAGAGAAAAAAAAAATAGGGGAGATATTCAGCCTATACAGGTCATTTGCACTGTAGTTGTTAATTCATACTATTAATTAAGGAAGTATGATAATTTGATGCTAAAAAACATCAATTGAAATAATAATGGACATCAGGCTAAAATCTACTCAATTCCCTGCTCCTCCCCACCTTATGGAAATCATTCATCAATATGGTTTTTCAAAATTAAAATTGTTGAATCAATAATTATTAAAAATATTTATTTTGACAATTATTTTTTTCAATGACGTCTCATTGAAAGAAATAATTGTCGAAATAAAAATTTAGAAACACCACTGACGTACAGTGCACTAAAATTGAAAATGAAATTGCAAAATTGCAATTGCAGAATTTTGCATTTTAATTTCAATTATTTCCTCATTTTAGTTCATTTCAATTTCGCATTCTTTTTCTAATTATTAGGGCAGTGTTATGTGTAGAGTTCACAGAAAAATATTTTGTGAGTGGTTATTTTATTAAAAATATTATTTTTAAATGTTAGGCATTTTCAAAAAACAAAAATCAAAATTGCATTTGAAATTTTCTATTAAATTTTAACACGTATGCACACACAAATGAAAGATGAAATTTCAATATGATTAAAATTATTTCATTTTAATATTGGCAGCTACAGACTTCCATACAGGTTTAGAAGAAACTTGGTCAGATTTGCCTCAACTTTCTGTTTTATCCTTATAAATAAAATAACCGATCACAAAAGTTCTTTCTCATACAGACTAGGAATAGAGTAACTGAAAAAGAAGAGATCAAGTATTTTCTTTATCTACTAAGCATTCAGGCCACAGTAATAACCCGTGTTGTGTTTTATTGTGGCGGTACCTCCTGCCTCCTCCTCCCTACCTGCTCCTCTGCTCCTCCATCTCCAGCCGGAGCTCCTGGTGTTGTTCCAGCAGGGCGACGGCCGAGGCCACATCTGCGGCTGTCTCCTCCTGCAGGAGACGCTCCTGCACCAAACCCCCCCAGCGCTGCAGCTCTTTGGCCTGCTGCTGGAAGCTCTGCAGCCTGCGAGCCTCCTCCAGGAGGCTCTGTCTGTCTGCAGCCTGATGCTTCACCTGAGAGACAATAGAACAGGACCGATATGATTTTTGACGGGGGAGCTGTCAGATTGGAGGTTCTTCAGTTACTTTGCTCTGAAAGATATCTAAACTTCCTAAAACTATGACAGCTCTAATTGTAAGAAGTGGCTCACGGATTGTTATTTTTATGGCCTGAGTTTAATCTCAAATGACAGGACCTCTAAGATGTTGAAGATACGTGAGATAGTTTAGCAGAGACAGAAACACGTCAAAGCAGGCAAAAAATATTCAGTACTAGTATTCTAACAGAAAGGAACATCTCAGTACGAGAGTAGGAATCAACTTTCATTGATGTTACTTGACAGATATAAATCATTTAGGCCTCTAATTTCACGGCTTTAAACTGGCAGTTTTGGATGATAACACCATGGCGGTGTGTGACTAATTGAACACATGCTGTTATACCAACAGAAACTTAAACTCAAAGCTGCCACATTATAGGTCATCTGCACCAATCGTTCTTCTGTATCAACAGAATCCAAAGTCTGAAGTCGTGTTTTTTTAAGTTCACCCCTCACACTGTTACTGTTGTTCGGTTTGCTGAGCCATTTCTGTCTACAGATCAGAAGACACATCACTTCCATACAGTAACTAAGTCTGCGATGGTGAATTGAAGTCAGACCTGTTTCAGCAGCGCCTCCAGGCCCCGAACTTCCTCCATGATGGCTGCACTCTCTGCCGGACTGCAGTCCTGCTTCCTGTAACATCGGGGACAATGAGATGCAGTTTACTACTCCCCTTAGCTGGTAAACATGAAAAATGCAAGTCAGCTGAAATTACAGTGTGTTAAAATACTCCTGCTTTTTCTGTACCTAATCTGTTTTTGGCCCAAACCAGCGCTGAGGAAAACCTCAAATCATACAGGGCAGTAGAAGTTATAGTATTTACAGTCCACTTTTCTATTCTCACCCCACTGGTCTTCTCTCAGATCATCAACTGCTCTTTTCCCTCTTTTTTTATCGGGCTTTACAACACAAATGAATAGAGAAAGACTGGTGGTCCCCATCAAAGATCCACAGCTACTCTTAATAGTCTTAAATAAAAATCTAGCAGCAAGAATCTCTTCTGCCATCAGCCGAAAAACTTACACCAACAGAAGCTGTGATTAAAGCAAATAATCTATAACATAGAAATGATTAAACTGAGTTCTGAAAGGGTTTCTTGAGTCGAAAGTATCCTTTTCTAACCTCTTAAAGTAACAAGTCTAAAATTGCAAAAGTTTCACACAGCAAAAGTGATGTATCTCATCTTTCTATCACATCAGAATTTTGCATTAAACTTTTACACTGTTGACTTTAAGACTTAAATCTTTACAACCCTCTTCCCACATCTTCTCCTCTTGGTGCCTTCTTTTACAATGAAACAAACAAATTATTCTTAGTTTTTCTCTAAAAGTCCTAGAGTCTAACTCAGACCCATACATCTTGGCGACGCTCTTCAGGTACGCGATCTTCCCCTCCAGGGTCTGGATGTCTCTGAGGGCCTGAGCCTGGTTCTTCTCCTCGGCCAGCAGGGTAAAGGAGCTGCAGCCCATGTCCACGGTGTCGAGCTGGGACAGCTGACCCTGCAGCTGAGCTTTGGCCTCCTCGCAGCTCTGCAGAAAGGACTGCACGTCTGCCGTACTCAGCAGCGCGTGTCCCTTCTCATCCTTCAGCTGCTGGATCCGATCCCACCTGAGGACCAGAAAGAAACCAGGATCAGGTCATTTATTCCAAGTCAGAACAGTTTTGGACATTCTGGCTTTTTGATGGTTTGTACCTGTTGGAAACCGTCCTCTGCCTGGCCTGGATCTCTCTCTGTTTACTGTGCCGACTGCGAACCAACTCCTCGGCCATTTTGATGATGTCGTCCAACTGGCCACGCCCGCTCACCAAATCAGTCAGGAAGTTCTAAAACAGGAAGTCAGCGTCGATACAGGCTAAATCTGTGGTTCTACATTAAGCATCGCCATGTGCCAGTGGTAGTCCACACGCCATCTGGATTTACATGCAGACAGCGGGAGGAAAGTTACGCTTTGCATTAACGGGGGGTTGATGCCTTGATGTTAAACATTGGCCCATTAGCCCGCAGCCAGGCTCAGGAAGCCAGACCTCTATACAACTGGGTGTCAAAATGTGGTACCTACCAATACGTCCCATTACTACAGAGTATTGAAAAATGAACTGTGGTTTGGTGCCAATAATCAGTATTTAAATAGTTAATCCTCAAGTAAGGAGGCCCCTCAAAACTTGGTTCTACATGAGTAGAAACATATATTTTTAAGTTCAGTTCTTCTGTCGGCGCTGTTATGAAAAAGCTAGAAACAAACACTAACTGTAAATAACTGCTCGGCCTAATTAGCCATTCCTTTATCAAACCCCTGTGCCAGCTCTACCTGCTAAGCGGTGAATTCACAAGAATTCACAGACACGAGGCTGATCTCCATCTGCGCGAGACAGATGGATTGATTCCATCATTTTATGTATGTTATGTGCCATGTCACAGAAATCATACATTAAACAAACTAAAATATTGACCTGTCCAATAGATTTTATCTTGCATCAAACACCATCTACATGTTGATATTGTGATATTTTTTTACAGTTGACTGAGCGAATCTTCAATCTTCACAGTTTTCGTTTTTTTTTTTTTTTTTTTTTTTTGGGTAATCCAGTGACGGAAATCAGTTTCAGTTATTTGTTGCAGTTTGTGATTATTTAACACAAACTTTAAAAAATATCGAACAAATTGTGGCCTGAAGAGCACATTTTTGGTTTGATGAATAATTATTAAGTATGGCTGAGATATTCAGCCCTGCAAACTGCAATTTTCCTTTTTTTTTTTTAGTTCCAGTAATGGAGGTTAAGCAAACCGTCATCTCAGGTGTTGTTGCAAGGCTTCTATCTCTATGTTTTGATGAGGCTAAGTCCCCGCAGCAGCTGACTCTCCTCTGGACATTTCACTTCTCTCAGACTGAAGAGCTACTTTAGAGATAAAATACTCTCAGACCAAAAACTGACGAGTCTTTTGTTTATGTTAGGACCGAGACGCCTGAGTGTCTCCTAACTCAGCCAGTCGGGAGCTACTTTTAGCCTGAGGATGGTTTTGTGAATATGGCTCACTCTCAGAAATTGAAGAGGATTTTTTTAAATGTTCCTGAAGTCGTGTTTTTTTATGCATCGTTTTGGGTCATGTCTTTACCTCATATTTGGCCTGCACCACTCCCAGGTTGTCAGCGTCTGTGCTGAAGGTGTTCAAGATTTTCTCCTTATCCTCCATCCAGGACTCAAACTCCTGGCAGCTGTTGTAGAATCGATGCAGACGCAGCTTCTCCTCCAGACTTCTCATCTTCGACTGAAAACACAAAACAACAACGAAACTGAAGGAATCTTTTCTCCCCACTTAAATATTCATTGACGATGACAGTAACAAAAACAAAAACCGTGCGATTCATTCACATTTTTTTCATCATCCAGTCGGTCCTGTCGACAGACTTATTTGCAGCTCCGTTCTGATGTCACCAGTTTGAGTCTTGTCTAATTCTTGTCTTGTCCATTTTTCTTATTTTTCTTCCAGTTGTGCCTCTTGTAGACTCAACATGTGTCAACATGGTTTTTCTATTAAGATTTGTTCAGTGTTTATGAGTCACTGGTCCTTTGTCGGGGGCGTTACTTTCCCCACAGTTTTTCGGGGCAGCTGTTTTACTTGTTATTAACAGCATTTTTAACAAATATGTGTCGCTTCCCATCCCACTATCCTCAGAGAAATCACAGAGATGAAGTACCAAACAACTCACAGGGACCTTATAACCTAGTATTTGTTGTAGCACTTTACATACCATTTCCCAAAACACTGTTATTTTTTCCAACAAACGTGAGTGATCTACATCAATAAACCACACTTTTCTCCAACATTTCTGACATCTGTAACTACTTACTTTTCACGTTCCATGCAATGAAGAAACAAATCTTATTTTTAGAGGACAATTCCCTCTATTGGTGGATGTTTGTTGTATCTTCCACATGTTTTGCCAATCATCTTTTGAAATTTCAATATCAAGCTCTTTTTTCCCCCAATTTCTCTTTAAAAAAACTTAGTTGTGTGCTTATTATTAATGTTCAATCCTCGGTTCAGTTGTTCTTATGTTACTATCCTTATAAGCACTGATTATGATTTGGATCACACCAATCACTTCTCTGGCGGGACCTGCTATGATTTCTTTTCTGTAGTCATCCCTAAACTGTAGGTATCTGTACAATTCATGTGTCCCCAAATCATATTTTTCTCTCAAATTTTGGAAACTCTCCAGCTCTTCTTCTTTTTCCAAGACAAACCAAACTGTTACTGCTTTTGCTGCCCCTTGCTTATTTAATATTTCAAACCACAAATTTAACATAGATTATGTTACTGAATCCATATTCATTTTGAGTTTCTTTTGTAGGTCTTCCTCACCAATCATAGCTGGAGAGTTTTATATCTGAGAGGAATCTTAACTTCCGCCATCTTTATTGTTTGACTGGAAGCTGCATGTAGCTTTACATGTGTCCACATTTACTGCATCTTCATCATCTGTTTCCTTTCCTTCCTTAATTCCATTATTATCAGACTTCATGTCCAATGCTCACCTTGACCAGGTTGTACAGGGAGTTGTAGTCCTGGTCCAGTCCAGTCTGCGTGCTTTCCACAGTGTCCCTCTGGTACTGCGGGTCCGGAATCCATGTTGTTTGGATCTCAGACGTGTTGCGACGCATCGAGCGACTTCGCCGCGGACGACTCAGCTTCCCGCTCTGGCTTTCTGGCACGCCATGGGTGGAGACAGGCGGGGTGGGGGGAGCGGTCTAAACAGGGTGAGGAAGAAGGGAGGACGTTTAGTTGATGACGTTTCGGAGCCAGGATTGAAATTGAAATATACAGTCTCTGGGTTGGTTTTCTTTCATTTAAAACAACTTCTGGATACAGTCAGGTGGTAACTTGTTTCCCGTTTTATACAGGATTTATACTGTTATAAAATCGACTAAGTTTCTGAATTTTAGTGCCTTTAATTTAATAGACAGTGGGTTCATTGGTTCTATCGTTTTGAAGTATAAAAATTGGATTTGTATTTGTTATACTTGCAATTTCATATACTTCCACACAATAGGTAATGTATGGGAGTATAAGTGAACAACATAAGGTGTATAATGAAGCATAATTTGAGAAATCCTTAATTTTATACAGTATTGTGATAGACTTAGACATTTTTGCTTTGACATAATTTATCCGTGGTTTGATTTCTTATCTATTTTTCATTATTTCCAAAATTTTATTTTAGAAACACTGCAGATTTCAACATCACTTGTCATAAGTTTGCTCAGTATATTTTGTAACACGTTTACCAAAGATGATGAATGTAGTTGCGTTAAAATTCAGAGAGATTTGTTTATATCAAACCAACTCTTTAAAAGTTTAAATTTTTTTTACCCCAAAGTATCAAAACACTTTTTCAAATTCTTACCACAACCAAATAAATGTATATCATCTTCAAAAAGAAATAATTGTAGTGTTTTGGAAACCTTACATATCATTTATGTAAAACATATCAATACCTATTTATATTTATCTATAGGGGTCATAGCGCCTGAGAATGATTAGATTTATTATTTATCTAAGATGATTGATCATTACACGTAGGCCTTGAGAACATTGATTTAAAGGTTATAAATCATTGATCTGATTTAAATGTTATTGATTACTGATTGTACAGTGGCTGGGAGCAGGGTCAAGTAGGTTTTGGGAATGAGCTGCTGGTTTCCTTGGCTGTCTCTGGCTAGAACTCGGTCTCCATCTGGTTCCATGCTGACGATGGTTACAATCTCATTACGATCCCATGGAATCTGGCCTGAACAGAAGAAAACGATTAGTTAAATATAATTTACAAACAAGATTCTTCAACAGGTTTGCTCTTCTCCTTCTTGAAATGTGTAATGACTCTCTGGCCCTGCAACACCTACTCACAGAAGCATCTATTATTCTTTTATTTAGACCAGAAAAAGACCCAACCAACTGTGGATCATTAAGTCCAACTTCCCCTCTAAATGTAGATGTTAAATATAAGCCAAAGCGCTTGCCTCTAACTGAGAAGACATACTTTCTGATATAATTTCGACAGGCTAAACCAATTTTCTCAACTCGTTATCTCTCTCGATCCAGACAAATGCTTCTAATAGGTTCGGAGTGGAGATAATCATTTGAGGCACTGAAAAAAAATGAGAGTATGGACCTAAATTTATTGCATGAATCAGACTGTTATATTTTTCTCCCAAGGCATGAGCAGTAACCAGTAAAGATACATTCAAGAGGGATGCCCCTTGAGCAGCCTTTATGTGCAGTGGCAATAAAACAGCTTTCTACAGCACTTAAAACAATAAACTCTACATTTGGGATTTGAAGATTTGGGTCAGAACATACACTTTCTCTGTATCCAGATGATGTGGTTCTGTATAAAAACATGTCAGAGCTTATAGTGATGATATACTTTTCAGGTCATACTTTATGGTCAAGCCCAACTAGAAAACAGAAAATGTATGTAAAAATGACTCAAGGGGCAGATACTGACTGACAGTTTTAAATTACTTGGAGTGTCTTGATTATATTTGAATAATTCTAAACTCATCCTAAGGACTAGGACTTCACTTACAGGACATGAAACTAACTAACTGCTGAGTCTGAAAGCTCAATTTGGAATTTGACTGCATATTAAATTACCAGACAACAACTGATGATTGCGTCATTCCCTACCATGCTCTGCTGCGACACAGTGACACAGATCAGAGCTGCAGTACCTCTGCTGTATCTGAAGCGGACCTTGGCCTTGCTCTGCTCACTCTCAGAGCCCCTCCCACCCTTTGCGCCAGGTGACGATGGCCCCTCCTCCTCTCCAGATGAGTCGCTGTATTGGATCATTTTACTCTGCAGAGGCTCCGCCTACACACGTAGAGGGGTTGTCAGCGTTTTTTTTTCAAACTCTCAAACAATAACACAATTTAAAAAGTAACTTGACAACAGGCTGAAAAGAGTGCTCCTCTGCCCTCTCTAGTTACCTGTTTCTCCTCTGACCACACCCACATCACTAATGGGCATCTTTGGGTGTGGTCAGAAGTGTCCTGTCCTCCATTTGCCAGAGACACTTATTACGTAGCAGCAAGGACACAGAAACCCGTGAAAATGGACTGCAGGCGGCATATGAGGCGGCAGCTATGACTTGAATCTCTATCAGCTGATAATCAAACAGCAGCAGGCTGACGGAGATGCTGACTTAAATTGAACCTTCTTACAACCTTTAAGTGTTAGCAGAGACAGTAAAGACTCTTTTCAATGCGGGTTGTAAGCCACTAGAAGCCATATGAAATACCACACTGGCTCAAATATAAAGCGACCCTGGCGACCACACGCAGCTCTGTTTACACTACACGGACAAGTTCACACGTTTGTCAGCACATAGAGTCCGCAGCCATGGCAAGATGATGACAAAATTTACACCATGTAGACCCTCACAGCGACACAGACATGGAAAGTATGACTTGAGTCTATACTCACAGTCAGAGCTGTTAGCTGTGCTGCGCTCTTCGCTTGCTCTGACAGTCTCTTTATCTCTGAGGCATAGGCCGCCATCTCCTTCTCCAACCGCAGGTGGCGCTGCAGCAGCGCCGCTGTGCTCGACTCATCCTTCCCATGGTCCTCACTGGTCAGTAGCGGTTTCCTGTCACCCAACCAGGAGACGGCCTCTGCCACATCTGCAAAATACTGCACAGAGAAAAAGTAGTTAGTTAACACAGAGGTCTGAGGGAACCTGGATCCAGTCCCCATTAACCACAACCGCACCCAATAACTATGAGTGTGGTTGTGGTTTATGGGGACACAGCAGGAGAAGAAAATAAGACAGAGAAACCTTGTCATTAATGCCTTCACAGTAAATAAAAAGCTGGCAGCAAAATTACATGAAATGAGGAACTGTTGTGAAAACATTGAGCCAAAAGAAGTTTGGACTGGCAAAAGAAGAAGTGCTAAGCATTATCTTAGCTAGAATGCTAGCTACTTTGCAAATTAAACTAGAGTTATAAGTATTAAGGGAACAACAGTCAACACAGCACTTTAATCATGATTAATATTAAGTACTGTCTGCCAGAGAAAAACAAACAAAATAAGCCTCAGTGTGTAAGTTTACCAAAAAACGAGCTTGTTTCCTTCCTCTTCTGGTATCTTCCCTGTTTGCTCTCTCTTCAACTGGTTTAAAGTGTGTCCTTGATTACCTGTTTGATGGTAGCGGCAGCCTGCAGTCTGTTGCGGCGTCCCGTCACCTCGTCGGTCAGGTGGCTCCACTGCTTCTTTAAAGTCCTGATCCACTTCTGGATGGCTCGCTGGTTGACCTGACTCTGTTTGGACAGCTGATCCTGACCTCGACCCAGAACTCCCTGGTAGAGAGACTCCTGAGCCTGGATCTCCGCCTCCAGTACCTGGAGATAGAATATAATTAAATACATTTATGAAATCGACCATCTGATATAAATCAAAAGGACTTTTACTTTGTTAAAGTAATTTTATGTCCATCCTTCTGAATGTGTAAAGTTCCTATTTACGATTAATCATTAGCACTAATTAATAACTCAGGCCCTGAAATCACAAATCAGTCGTTTACATTTCTAATTTGTTTGCTTCACAATCTCACTATTGACTGCTTGGATTTAAAGCAGCTTTATTTTGATCCAGACTGATACTTTAGTTGGATATACTCCAGATTTACACTGTTAAATACCATGTCCCCCATAACGGCCAGGGGTGCAGTCGACAGGAACAAATAGAGGCCTGTTACCTTCTGCAGCTCTGGTAAATAAAGTCACCAGTCACTAGTTGAGGAAATACGGTAAATGGAGTAATTTGAGGGCACAATTTAATGACCTAAGGGCACAAATGATTGTTTTGAGGGAATGAATTAATAAATTCTTAATTTATTCATTAAGGGGAGGAAATTAGTATATTAACTCCATAAATTTGAATTGGAAATAGAAGTGGCAGTAGGATATCATATGACAAAATTACCTCACTTACCTTACTATATAATATCATATTATTATGTAAAGATATCATTTTAAAAATTATATTAATTTCATGTAATTTGTCATAAAATTGTTTTATGTTATTTTATCTTTTCTTAAATATGTTAACTTATTGTATCTTTACTTGCTTAAATTGTGTGAGCTTCACTTGTAACCTACTTAAAACTGTCTTATCTTAAATGATCTGAACTCATTTGACCTTAAATGATCTAAACAGATCTAAACAGATCTAAACTTAACTTATTTCAACTTAACTTTTCTTAACTTATGTCATCTTAAATGATCTTCCCAGGCTTATCTTATCTTGAGGAAAATGTATATTTTTAAAAAGGCACAAAGTATTAATTTGAGGGAATTATTGATCAAAAATGTTCTCGACTGCTACGGGTGTCTGTAGAATATGTACAGTTGTGTTCTCACCTTGTGTTTGTGTTGGGCCAGCTGGATGTGGTTGAGGTCTCGTCCGAGTCCGGCCGTCTGCAGCCTCAACCAGCGTTCGTACAGCCAGGCCTCCGACTCCTCACAGTCATAGAAGAACTCAAACAGCCTCAACTGAGCCTCCAACTGGCTCCTCCTGAGAGAGGAGAGGAGAGGAAATGAGAGGAAAGGAGGGCAGAGGGAAACAGCAGACATGATAATAAGGCAGAGGAGGAGAAAATGGAGACAAGGAGGAAGTCATGCACTGATGGAGAAAGACAAATGGAGGTATAGAGGAGTTATATACTGTACATTCAAAGTTGTTGTTTAATAAATAATCTTCCTGATTCAGTAGCTATTAAAAAGGTGCAAAGAGAAAAAACCTGCTGCTGCTGAGCGACACCAGAGACTTGTACTGAGTGTCGAGAGCTCTCACTCTGCTCTGAATCTGCTGACCACCTCTCACTTTTCCCTGACAAAAAGAGAGAGAGAGAGAGAGAGAGAGAGAGAGAGAGAGATATTAGCGGACAACTCACACATGACCTCATTCTAAAACCTCAGCTGACAGTACTGATAGGCAGGGGGCGATTATCAGCATTGTACCTTCAGAGCTGTGCTGCTGAGGGCGGTGATGGTTTCACCGTGAGCTGAGATCTGAGCCTCCAGGAGATCCTGCTTCTGAAGGAGAGACTCCACCTCTGCCAGCTGCTTCCCCAGCTCAGAGGAACTGGCCTGGGACTGAGGAAAAAGAGGGGAGCAGGGAGAAATGAAAGAATAGGAAAGAATGGCTTTGAAAAAGCAGAGTTTTGCTCAAACTTGAGCTCTGGACTCTTCTGGTACTGTTTATGACTTAAATAAAAGGAAGTAAATGTCTTTTCATTAATACAGATCTTACAAAGGAACAACACAAGATGCTTTTGTTGTATATGGATTTTAAATGATACCTGGTATCTTCCTTAACAGCCCAATGTACACTTAAACGTTATTATCAGAAAGTCCCACCTGTAGTTCTCTCAGCTCCTGGGAGACGAGGTCGATGTCTCGCAGGACACTGAAAGTTTCAGCTATATTTCCCAGCAGCCCCCTCTGCTCCTGCAGCTGCTGCAACAGGTCCTTCCATCGATGACTAATGCTCTCCTCCCTTAGATACACAAACACATAACACACACACATAAATATATCTGTCGTAATTCTGTCACATTGCTTCCATCAAGGTTTTCGAATTGAAATAATCTTTTTTTTGTTTTAAATAGAAACATATTTAGTTGTGTCTCTATTTAAAAACAAGCGTTAATTTGAGTACTGCTCTTTTGATACTGTCAACTGGCAGTTGTTTAACTGCCAGGCTTACAGACTGAGCAAACCAATACAGGACAGTATCAACAACATAAAGACAGACACTATAACAATCTAAGTGCAACACATTTTTTGTATTCTTATCCCAAAGCTCTTACTTTTTTCTCTTCTCTTACAAGTGTTTCAAGTCAGATTAACTAAACTCTCTTAACTGAAAAAACTTAACATAAATTACTTCAATGCGCTGAATATCACTTTTACGTGCGTAGCTGTGCGTTCGTGTTTGTTTGATCGATAGCATCGCCATCCCCTCCCCACCGAACCACTCCATAAGGCTATCTGTTCACCTCGGTTTGTGGGTCAAGTAAAAAATTGAATTTGACATCATGAAGCTTGAAGACCTGTGGTCGGAAATCAGCAGACGAAAACATAAAGTTAATGAATGTAACAGATTCTGTAATCTTATTAAGTTACCAAAAAAATAAAGAGAAAGCATTACAAAAGCTGCCAACACCATGGAGGTCACAGAACCGTACTGTGAGTTAGTTAAATCCTCCATCATCTGGGCAGGATTTACCTACAAGTTATCCCGCTATTCTGATAACACCTGATTTTATTTTTCTGTCTATACTGCTCTATCATCAGGCCTCACTCATGCTTAACTTAAATCACCTCCTCATTTTCAGATGAATGGAGCTGCACCCTAGTGGTACCTGGTTCTAGTTTCTAGTCTTACACCCCTTGTACCTCCAGGTCATCGTTCAATCCTACACCTTCACTCCTCCAGCTCACGGAGGTAACCGCAGCTCATTCTCACCGCCTGATGATCTGCTCCTTGCTGTGGTAGTTTCCTCTCTCGATGGTCTTGGCCATGTCTCTCAGGGCGGTGAAACGCAGCTCTCTGGCCAGGACGTCGGTGGCGAGGGCCTCCAGACGCCGGCCGGCTGCCTGAGCCTCCTCCAGGGTGGACAGACCTCGGATGTCTTGCCTCCGGATCAGACGAAGCGTGTCCTCCAGATACCCCTCCCTCAGAGCTGCCTGAGGAGCCAAAACAAACGGAGTACTGACTGAATTCTGGATATAGCGTCCATCCTTCCCACACTCAGACACCAGTCAAATAAATAATGCATCTCACCAAATTTTGATGGCTTTTTTCGTAATTCCACTGAGTCAGCAGTCATATCTGCCAGTGTTGGAATTTTGCCTCCAAAGGATCAATGTGCATTATGTTTTATTTTCTGCTATTTTTACTTTCTGCATTGTACAATCCAAAACTGTTTTTCCATTCTATACATTCTGTTACAGTTCCTTATAGTAAGAAAGGTCAAAGGAGAACAACAAATCGAAACTCTCAGGAAAATATTAACAGGATTTTTATTTTACTCATTAGATTTTGAGATTTTGGATTTGTAAGGATCTTAGTGATTTGAAACGTAACACAGCACTTGAGTATGGAAGTTAATTCTTGACATTTAGGTCAGTGTGTGTGTGACAATAATTTTTGTTAGTTTTTGCAATTTTTCAACCTTATCTCGGATCTTAATTGGTGAATCTGAGCAAAGAAAGCTCAGAAAAAGCTAGCTGAGATTATTTTATCATTTGTGAAGTGCTATTTTTTGGGACAGTTGTGTTTACCTTCCTCCCAAACTTCTGGGCGAGCTGCTCCAGGTTCTCGAGACGGAGCAGCGCCTCCTGCAGGGCTCGTTCTCGCTCATGCTCAGCTCTCTCCAGCAAAACCCAACTCCTCTCTATGTCACTCAGGGTCTTACCTTCACACACACACATACACACACAGAAAAAGCAGTAGGTAATGTAGAAAGTGTGTTATTATGAAAGATTATTGTATGATTATCAAAATAATTGCCGATTCATTTCATGTTGATTAAACGATTAATTGATTTAATTGACTAATTAATTGATTAATAATTGACGATTAATTGACTAATTGTTGCAGCTCCATTTGTGAAGGTTTGACAGGTTTGGGTTTTTTTTTAAATTTTAGAAGTCAGTCAGGTTTTTCCCCTGCTACATGTAGGATGTTTGGTCTGTCACAAGTGAAACTCACAAATGTCCCACGACTATAACCACATAGAAAAAAATAGGACAAGCCATGAACCCCCCCCCAACAATGCGAGAGCGGAAAGACTGACACAAAAGATACAATCTCTGGATTGTGACTGAGTGGATTGTGTCATATACCTTCTGGAGGATTATAAGCCCACTGGTTGTTGGCTGCCAGCTGAGTCTTCAAATTGAACAGATGAGCTTCAATCGTCCCTCGCTCCTAAAGAGAGAGAGACACAGGGAGACAGTAACAGATCCATAAGCGCCAATAAGTCGTTTTTTAGCTACATGGCTAGAGTGGCCGAAAAAACTCAAAGATTATTTACAATCGATTAATAAGGAAAAGATAGTTGTGAAAAATAACTCAGCGACAAACAATCTATTATATTTTTTTGTTATTGTTATATTAGCCTTCTTAGAAAACAGAACAAGGCCTTGTGGATTCATAATCTCAGGAACATGAATCTTACAGGCGGACATTTTTGTGTCTAGTTCTCTTTAGATAATTGGCAAAGAGTTAGTCATCTTATGATGTATTCCAGTCTATGTTTTTCCCGTACACTCTGACGGAAGCACTGTGCTGAACCATGATACAGAGCCGACTCGTCCTGTAAGTCAGGTAGCGTTGACAAGTTATTTTTCATATTCGGACGAAGAAGCCAGAACATGTGTGAGAGGTTTGAACTGGCTGTTGAGAGGTGAGCCAAGAATAAGGTCTTGACTTTTATGATGGTGTCTCACCTGGTATTTAGGAGGTTTCTCCACCGTTCTGTAGGTCTTGAAGGCCGTCATCAGTGTCTGCATCTCCCTCAGAGAGTTTGGGAATCTCCTGTCATTCAGCTGCACCACCTTCAGTCAGTCAGTAATAAATGAGTTCATCAACACAGCCGTCAAACTTTGTCTCAGTGTGACTCGTGATGAAATAAGTGGTTGGATCGTCCAAGTTCTGTGAGTTCTTTTTTTTTTCTTACTACAGTGTAACCTCAGTCAGTTCTGATAGTAGTGATGTATTTTTGTTGGTGCTGGTGGTTTTGTCACCTTGGCTTTGATCCACTGTAGCAGATCGGAGACCATTCTCTCATACTGGACTTTCATGTCATCCAGCTCCATCAGCATCCCAACAATCTGAGGAGACACAAAGGGGAAAATCCTGCATTTTTCTGTTGTCTCACAAGTCTTCAGTGTTACAGTGTTATACTGTAAAACCAGACTGATGGACCTCTAAACACAAACTCTATTATCTCTCAACAATGGTTGTAATGGTTCCCAGTATGATTCCCTGTTTGGTTTGATACACTTTGATGGCATCTTGACTGGTAAATTGATTTATAAAAAAAACAAGACAGGGCGTGCCTGTGATTCCTTCTTGCAAATTATTCTAACATTCAACATTATAAATTAATATCTGAGCCTTGGGGATGAAACTGAAGTTTTCTAAGCAGCATAATTGAATAAAATAACAAAACTAAGTTTTACAAAGTTGTGATTAGTGACCAGATCATTTCCTGTAGCGTCCAGTGACTGAAAAAAAAAGACATAATGTAGATTTTCACGAGTAATGAAAACAGAGCCAAAGAGCCATAGCAGCCTAGCGAGCATACAACACTATGTGCGACCTCTCGGTTGGCTTCATCTTCACTAGTGCCTTATTAATTTGGCTCATCTAACTCAGTGGTTCCCAGCCTTCGTATGCCCGTAACCCTCTCATTAGAAGCAATATCCCTCGTTACATGTTGCACATCTGTAAGTTGTGAGGCTTTCAGTGAAAGAAAGATTTTCTCTTCTCAGATTGTTTCATTTGATCCATTTAAATAACCTTAGAGGCCTGAGGAGGTAAAACTGTTTTCCAAAAGAGAAAACATTGCAGAAAATGAACATGGTTTGTGTAGCAGGAAGTATTTTTGATCACCTCCCGACCTCCAGGTAGGGAACTACAGGTACTGCCAGTGACTTGAATGAATATTCATAAAAACAAACTTAACAACAGTGAAGGAAGCTGTGGAGACACGGAACAAACCTTGTGGTGGGATCTGGTGGATGATTCTCTCCTGTATTCCCTCTTCAGCCACTGACCGCTGAGACTTCCTCCTACTGACATACTGTCAACTCTGTACGTTCACACCTAAACCCTGACACTTCTACACACCTGGTGCACGTAGTATAAAAACATGTGACCAGGGTATGCATGGATACACAGCGTACTTACAGTGTACTACCCAGAAAATCACTACAAATATTTCTGTACATGCCAGGAACAGGTCTTCCTTAAATTACATAATGGAGAAAACTACTAGGATACCCGGACCGCACCTGGCACACCTATTACTTCCAATTTCAGTCTGGATAGTTGTTGTTGACACCCCTAACATACCTGGGACCTGAAACGTCCACATACCTATATATACAGTATAACTACAAGAGAGGCTTCTCAAAACCTAAACTGCCCCCTTTGGCTCCAGTTTAACCCTTACATCCCTACACCACAACTGAAAACCACCCAATATGCCAACGTACTCCAATTGAAGCCTGTAAAGTCTTTGTCGAAATTTCTAATATACATGAAAACACCTGGGCAAACCTGGGGTATAAAGTATAACTGCCAGAGATTATTCCAGATACCTTGAACACACCTGAAACGCACCTACTGCCTCCAATTTCAACCTATGAATCCTTTGTTACAACTGCTAACATACCTGGAACACACCTGTCACATACAGAATAGCTGCTGGAGATGCTTTTAGATACCCTGACCACACCTGTGACGTACGTGGCACACGTTTTACCTCTAATTTGGACCTGGAAAGCCTTCAGTGAAACATTTACATACCTGGAAGTGCATGATACACCCATTATCCAGTACAGATAACGCATGTAAGCTGCTAGACATGCACCCACATACCTGAATACACCTGAACCCAGGTGGTGCGAATAAACCATCGTTATGTGACCCCAGGTAAATCACTAGACATGGACATACCTGGTTTGCTCAGTATATAAGCATAAACAGCAAACGTTGCTTGAGTTCCAACCATCACAACTCAACATTAGCAGGTCAGTGAACTGATAAATCAATAAAAGAAAAAGCCCCTGACCTTCGAAAGCACTAAAATCTCAATGTATATTTGCTATGTAACTACATCTGATATCAAATATGCTTTTAATGAGGTACAGCTTTTAATTCACAAGAGGACAAGTGGTATTTAGTGGTTGCTGTCACATCACCCAAACCTGGAGATGTAAGTGAAGCTGGAGAGAAGCATGTTTGCTCCATCACTTTTCCCTTTGATCGATGAAAAGACAGTTCACACACTGTGACTACTGTTCTCAGAGGGAATATAACAGATATGTGTAGGCTTACCGACCCAACAGAGACAACCGACAACAACAGACAAATGCTCGCCAACAAAAAGAAATCAATCAATGGCCCTTGAATCCAGAGTTAAATCTTAGGTTGTTCTGTTTTGCCATGTTATCAGATTCAACAGGAGCGGAACTGTAAGGCTTAAACTCTGAGCTAAAGTCTGACGTCCAGATTCGACCCTCCGCCCTGTATATCCTCCTCTCCTGGTTCAGGTAAAGGTGCGTGAAGCAGGAAAAGGTGTGTATTCAGTCCCTGAATGACTGCTAATGTTTCTGCTGCTGCCTCCAGCAGCGTCTCAGAGTGTGTGTGATCTGATCTGATTAGCTTAGTGTCTGCGGCCCCGCCCACAGTGAAGTACATGGGATAGAAAAGTCAACAGTCACCTCGCCAACTAACACGAATAATCACTACCATTATTAATATAAATATTAATTATTATTGTTTATGGTGGAAAATAATTAACATGATATATAAAAGGTGGGCAACATATCTCATATCATATGTAATGTACTGTGTATATATTACATTATTTTGCACATTTAAAATACTTGTAGCTTTTTCTTTCATGTGGTTTCCTTACGGTCTTTACGAGGGTGTTTATTAATTATATTGTTTTATTACAACTTACTTGTTGCTGTGTTTAAGTGTCACAGTTGAGTTAATGAGCCCCCCCTGATTTTCCTCAGCGTCTCCATGCACCCGTGACATGAATATAAAAACATTTTATGGCAGCTATTTCTACTCTAGTTACTGTGTCGTAATTGAAGTCACCCAGCGTATCGTTGTTGTGAACAGTGGTGTGAGTTCTGCGTGTTGTAGCTCTGTAGCTCTTGCAGTTGACCTCCTATCAGTCCTGAATCTAATCCAGCAGTAATCCACACCGACAGGCAGTGGGTGGAACCTGATGGATTAGAGGACATCATGATGTGGGTGTTCACCGACAGACAGACAGCAATCAGGTCGATGCTCAGAGAGGAGACTCTTCTTCACTTATTCTTGAGGAAGTCTCATCCACAGACAAGTGGAAACACTGACTGGTGCTGCAGTACCAAGAGCAGCCTGCAGAGGGCGGAGCAGTCCATGGTATGGACGAAGACAATGGTGCGTGTACGTCCTTGCAACATGAGGTGAGACTACAACTTTAGATCTGAGTGCACAGCCAGTTTTGTAAAGTTGAGCACATTCTGATTTGTCCTGTCTGAGGGTTAATACTCGGTTTTACGATTTAGGTTAGAATTCAGTGTGTGCGCACGTGTGTTTGTGAGCTAGAGGAACGTCAGGACGTCAGGACGTCAGGACAGCAGAATCTGCTTTTCCTAAACGCTGTTACCACTACTACTACTGAAAATACTACTTAAACTAATGACTTTAGTGGCAGTGGTAGTAGTATTACTGCCGCTGCTACTTCTAATGAATGAATGAACATTTAGCACCTGTTTATATTTCTGAAGTTTGTTGGCATAGTTCATCAGAACTGTAATCCTGAGTTAGAGCTGCAAAGATTAGTCAATTAATTGCTTAGTCTATCGACAGAATATAATCAGCAAAAATAAGGAACATTTGCTGGTTACAACTCCTCAACTGTGATGACTTGATGCTTTTCTTTGTCACATCTGATTGTAAACTGAATATTTTAGGATTCTGGACTGTTGCTCGAATAAAACAAGGAATCTGAAAACATCATTGTGGGCTTTTGGCAAAGTATGACGGGCGCCTGTCCCTATATTCTTACATTTTATAGACAGATCGATATAATGATTAATTGAGAAAAATTACATACACAATAACGCTTAGACGCCTTTCTCCTGAATCCAAAGACGGGAGGTGACAGTAAAGAAACCGTTTTCTCAGTATTTTTTTCTTCAACAGAAAATAAAACGTAACAGTGAAGTGTTTGGTCATGCTGCATCACTACTCAGAGGAAAATAATAAATACCTACACTAGCCCAACAATACTAGGAAACGTAATTAAACTAGTAACGTGCTCCCCCACACTGGGAACATAATCTACAGTTTACACAGATAAATGCAGAACAAGGCAGCAAAACACAGATATTCTGAATGCAATCATGGCCTGTATAATGAAACACACTTCCTTGCTTATCTCAATACACATCCTGTGTTATCAACTGTTGAGTATTTATTTTCCCCTGAGAGTATCCACAGCCTGGATTTAGTTTCACGCCCCCTGCAGTGTCCAAGTTTAGGTTCAGACACAGTGGAAACAAAAGCAGAACCGGCGTTCAAACCAGCTGAATGATATTTATGCATGGAAGCAGAATAGAAGCTTGAAAACGATGAATCCTCGCTGAAAACTTTTCTTAAATTATTTAATGATCATACTTGCTGCCAATTAAATTTCTGTTAAAAACGAATTGACTGATCTGATCTGATCATTTCAGCTCCACCTGATAATAGTACTAATAATGTGTTATAGGATAGCAGTTCAATGCTGCCCCCTGGTGGTAGTGGTGGTGGTTCAGACCTTGGCAAGTCTCTTCTGGATGGTCTGTCCCTGCTTCATCTTGGAGAAGTAGTGGTAGTACAGGGACACATAGGTCATGATGGACTTCTCGTCCGGATGAGGAACCACCATGTCCTCCACCTCCAGCAGCTGCATGATCCCAAACTCCCGCTCCGCCAGAGAGAAGGCATGCTCCAGGTTACGGCGGGGGTCGTCGCCATGGAGACGGCGGTACTCAAAAAGGTCAGGCCTGGGACAAAGAGTTTTACAGACATTAGAGGAGACTGATGGCTGATAGAAACAAGTTTGTGTCTGTGTCTGTGTCTGTGTGTGTGTGTGTGTGTGTGTGTGTGTGTGTGTGTGTGTGTGCGCGCATGTGTGTGTGTTTTACCGGTGGGCATGGATGAGGGCGTTGAAGGCGAGTCCGTCCCTCCAGCTGGAGGAGAAGTCCTGCACGTTGACGCCGTCGTAGCCCGACGTTTTCCTCTGACACCAGATCAGCAGAGCCTCCTTCGCCGAGCGATGAGCCACACTGCCTCCACCCCCCGCCTGAGTGGGAGGAGAGAGGGGGAGAGGAGGGCAGGAGATGGGGAGCAAGACACGAGATGGAGGAGAAAGACAAGACAATGAAAGAAAAGAAACACAAGGGAGGAGGAAAGAAGGAAAGGAGGAGAGGAGAGGAAGTAAGAGAAAGGAAATGAAGAGAGAAGACACAAGAAAACAAAAGAAAAAGAAGAGAGGAGGGAAAAGGAGTCAGGAAAGAAAAGAAAGAATAAAAGAGGTAAAGATACATAGAGGAGAAGAAAAAGGAAAAGGAGGGAAAGTGGAGAGATAGAAGAAGGAGAGAGGACAGGAGGAGGTGAAGGACAGAAAAACAGACGAGGGGGCGAGAAGGAAGGGAAAAAGGAGAGGAGAAAGATGGAGAGAAAGATGGGAGGAAGATGAGAAGATGAGAAGAGGAGAAGCAGAAGGCCATGAAACAAAGAAGAGAGTGGAGAGGAACCAAGGAGACGTGAACACGATGCTTTTTTTTTTTTTATTGTTTTAAACTCAGTTTTCTCTGTAATTAGATTTCAGGTTCCATTTTTTGTTTTTAAAACTTCTTATATTTGCACAGCTAAACTACAACGACCATGGCTGTGGGTTCGAGACCCTACCTCGTCCAGGTTAATTGGTCCGATCTGGAACCTGAGGATGATGATCCACAGCAGCCCCAGGATCAGCGTCCGGTCCCCGTCCACCACATTCTCTGGACCAATCAGATCCACCCGAATCTGACAAGAAGACAGTGACTGTTCAGTGTAGAGCTCGACGGAGGAACGAGAACCTGCCGCTCGTGAGCCTCAAACCGTACAGATGTGGTTTCACAGTACCAGATTTACAGTTTATGGAGCTGCCGCAAAAGGCAAAGCATTAAAACTCTTAATAACCATTAAAACCATCACCTGAAACATTAAAGGATAGGTTCACTTTTTTTTTTTTTTTTTTAAATTACAGTGTCATCATTCCTCCTGTTCAGAAAAAAAAAAAAAAATAAAAACTTTTTGAGTTACTGTCCCTCCACTGCAGCTCAACACCGTCCAGGAAAACAAAAAAAGTTTTATTCTAAAAAAAAAACTGTCAAGTTGGATAATAGTCAATTGATTTGTTTAACACAGACTGCTGAAGCATTAAATTAGCTCCAAATCAATGTGATGCTATCCTTTAACACTGAATTTAAATGTATATTTTCTAAACAAATTAAAACAAGACATTGAAATGTGATTTGGACTTGTCAGAGCATTAAAAAATATATATATATATATATTAAAAACGGGACATGTTTAAATATTTGTTCCCTCAGGTAAGTAGGTTATTTATTTATGTCTTATGGAGGGCAGCAGATAAAAACACATGTAATGCACAAACCACAAGGCGGAGTCAAGTACAGTGCAGACGTTAACGATCAAATACCCAGAGATTTTGTCCCAAATCCAGACTGGAAGGTTTTGAGTCTGTACTGTGTTCACACTGAAAAAGTGACAAACATTGATATACTCACAACAGTCAAAATGCAGACTGAAAAACAGATGGTTTTTCAGTGAGCTGATTTCACTGACACTGCTCTCCTACAATGAAATGCACGAAGGAAATGCTCAAAATGCTGCTCAAAGCCGCATTATTAGGAAAACAAATGAAACATATTAGAAAACTGTAGGAGTAAGTAAGATAACTTAGGGTTTGACTAAGATGACAGACCTTGTCAAATTCTAATAAAAATGGATGTCGACCCATGTGGAAGAATGAAGTTAAAGAACAGCAGCTACAAATTAAACTGATCCAGTTTTGAGAAATCTGGAGAATAAGGTGACGAGTTACCTTGGTTTCACGGACAGGTGAGTTACCTTGGTTTTGAGGAAGTTGATGGCGATGCTGTTGTTCTCCAGACAGTGGACTCTCAGTTTACGTCGGCTGGGCGGAGGCAGCGTCTCTCTGGAGATGAGCTCCAGAAGACGGATCAGAAGGACGCCGGTCTTCAGCTCCGTGTAGACGTCAGTCAGCTCCACGCTCTCCTGCAGGAGGTCAGGACACTTTAGGACTGACAGTTGATCTTTTCCTCTGTAACGTCCAATTATGACCCAAAACCAGAGTTTTAATTACAGAGGTCTACGATTAGACAAATTCTTCAGCCATAATGGATGGTGGAAAGTACATCACTGATGTGTAAAACTGTCCAGTAATTCACAAAAATATTAGAGCAAGGTCCAAAATCTCCCATCAGTCATCTGACGACCCCTCTGATTTATCTGCTGACCCTTTGGAGGAGCCCGAGCCTCAAATTGGAAACCGTAAAGTAGCTAAAACTAGCTCAACATCAACGAAACAGTAAAATGGTCAAATGCTGCTTCATCAGTATTAATTAGAATAAGATATCAGTCACAACTGATAAACACTTCTGTACTTTTACTTTTATAGGAGTTAAAATGCAGGAGTTGGAATATCCTTACATTAATATATTGGTACTTTTACGTGAATACTTCTTCCACCTCTGCATATTGTATAGTGTGAGTACTAAGTATGCAGAGAACTCTGTGACTGGCAGGAAGTTAAATGCGAAAAGACAAATTTCATTTTAGTCATCCTGAGCATCAAGTGGTGCTTACATAATGTTTACGTAACATCTCTGTCCAGGCTGGTTATCTACAGGTCACGGGTCCAGTCCACTAAACCTCTTAGAGACAAGAGCAGCTCGTAAGTGGAGAAATTCCTTCAAATAAGAGGAACGTCTGTCCAACCTTTAGACTCAGAAGTGTTTGTTCTAAAAGGATTTATAGTTCCCTTATCACAATCTCTCAGAGACCGAAAGTTTTCCACACCTGAGGTTTTACTTCCATGACAATAAAGGTTACAGTCCTCTTGATACCGGTCTTCTAATTCCAGACTCCTCCTGAGCTAAACTAAGCCCAACAGACGTTCCCCTGAACATGGCTCACTTAAGAGTCCATTTCCCCAACCTCCCTTTCTACTTACCCAGTGTTAGGATATGCTGCTTCTTTTGCTGTTTTTTTCCTGCTCTACAGTACATCTGTGACGTCTCTAAATGTCTTGTTTTGTCCGACCAACAGTCCAAACCCAAAGAGATTCAGTTTACCGGAAAATCCTCAAATGCTGTAACAACTAGTCCAGTTATCAGTCGGTCAACTGAGACAAAAGGAATCAAAAACAATTTGGTTTAAATCCCAATTTCAGGGTAAAACATATGTTCTTCAATTGATGATTGGATTGACATGATTTAGAACATCTTCAGGACGGAAAGAAAAACGTTTGCCATCAGACAGCAACAGGACAAGTTTACGAAAACATGGGAAGGTTGGATCTTGTACATCAAACCTGTACGTCCATCACTTATTTAATGTGAATTTCTCTGTTTGCTTTAAGTGAATTAAGTACCATCACGGTTCACCCAACACCTTTTACTTCTCTATAATGCACTTTAATTAGTCGAACAATAGAAAATAAATCAACAACTATTGTGTCAATCTATGTCGGTCGACATAAAATTAACTGGCATCTGTTCTCAGAATCAAACAGTTGTTTTAGTCTTTTTTTTTTTTTTTTTAAACACAAAAATGCCAAACACTTGTTAGTTCCAGCTTCTTAAATTTTTATACCTTTCTTTTTTATTTAATCTATTAATAATAATACATACAGTATTATTTGTTATTACTCATTCTGTTACTGTGTTATCCTTTGTTGCAAAGATGTTAAAAAGGACATGGACAGTCAAGGCTTCTAAATCTTGTACGTAACTTTGGCATATCTAAATGAGCAGAGAGTTTCAAAAAGAAAATAGGAACTGTTTTGACCGTTTGTTGGTAGCATTACTCTTACTGTAAAAAAGGCTTTAAAGACAAGATGACAGTAAATTAGTTAAAGGTCGTCAAGCTGATGGATCAGTTTGAAAACTGGAAAATGCTCCTTGTCGGAGTTTTTATATTTGTGTTCATGATGTTAGTTTGCCTGTCAGAAGGAAATTATTGATGGATTTCCATGAGGTTTGGTGGAAACGTTGGGTGTGATTAGATCTTGGATTTCTACCATCAGACCTTTAAAAACCTGAGGATAATGTGTTTGGCTGTAACAATTAGGTGTAGGACTTCTAGTAATTCTGTTTTCTTGATAGTGTGTGTTTATCCAGTAAAATATCCTTGGTTTGATAGTTCTGTTGCCACTTAGATAACATGAAATGAAATCTATTAAAATACAGAATGGGGCAGCAATTATTTTCCTTTTTGACTAATCTGTTGAATGCTTTCTAAATTAATGGTCTGTTCTATAAAACATCAAAAAACTGGGAAAAATGCCCATCAAAATTGTTCAGAGCCCAGGGTGAAATCTTCACATTGCTCATTTTATCCAAACAACACTACAAAGGGAGAATTATTAAGTTTACTATCATACAACACTGAGACAACCAGAAAATTTGACTTCCAAGAAGCTAGAACCAGTAAAACTTTTTAGCATTCTTACTTTAAAAATTACTTAAACAATTCACTGACTTTCTGTCAGTCAACTAGTCGATTAATCAACTAATCAAGTCAACTCTAATATATTACATTATTTAATTATCGGGGAGCTAACTCTTTGGCTGCAACGAACGATTACTTTTATCATCATTAAACTGCGGGTTATTTTTTTTAAATAATTTATCAATCATTTTGTATATAAAATGTCAAAAAAGAGTATTATAAAAAGCCCTTCATAATCTACCACAGACCAAGAAGACATCTTCAGATGTCTCGTTTCATCCGACCAACTGTCTAAAATCCAGAATTATTCAGTTTACCATCATATATGACAGAGAAAAGCAAGAAAATCTTCACTATTGAGAAGCTGGAAACAGCAAATGTTTGGTATGTTTGCTTAAAAAAAAAAAAAAAACTATTACTTGATTATCAAAATAAATAGTCGCCGATTAATTTTCTTTTGACCAACTTATCAATTAATCAACTAATCGTGGCAGTTCTACTACTTTTTAACTACTTTATGTACTGTTGCTTAGTTCAGTCTGTGAAAATACTTTATATTTCATAGCATGACCATGTTAAGAGATGTTTTACATGTAATATCTCTATTTCAGAATCTCACAGTAACCAGTAGTTTTAGCTGTTAGATCTACTGGAGCAAAAAGCACAACACTTCTCTCTGAGATATGGAAAATAATCATGTTCAAGTAAACTCACATTTTACTTAATTACAGTGCTTGAGTAAACTGACTTCATTCATTTCCAGCACTTTATGGGCAATTTAGTTATTATTTTTTTCATATGCAAATTAATGTCAGTATGAACAATATAAATAACCAGAAATGATTTTACCCTTAGCTGAAGCTAGGTTGTGTAGCATACCTTGCTCTGAGCTACCGAAGTTAGCTAAGCCAAATTTCTTAGCTCACATTCGGTGGAAATATTGGATTTAAACGTTGTTTCGCCCAGGGGAGAACATTTTATCACTTTGGGTAGATTTAAAAACATCCCTGGAATCACGAAAATACCTTTAAAAGGCAACACGCTGCTGGATTTCACCTGACTATCGCGTTTCGGTCCATTTGCTACAGTGTGGGTTGGGGACGCTATGTAACCGCCATAGTATATGTCAAGGTCCTGGATTGCTAGGTAATGAACCCCGACGTGTTAGTCACTCAGGCATTTATAAAACTAATTAAGGGAAGAGTAATAACCATGAACACTCACCAGAGAAACAACAATATTCTTAGCGACTAATAAGGACGGGAAAGGCAATTTCAGGGGGCTGTACAGTGGCAGAGAGCACGATTTAATCCGACTGAGGGAGGGGGACTTCCATTAAACTCCACACAAACATGGCGCGTGAAATCTTCCTCCCCGCCGGACTGTTGTGAGTTCTGCTCAGCGGCAGTGCGCTCAGTGCTGCCACCGGTGGCCGGGAGGTACATTAACAATAACACTGATACAACCGGTAGTACCAAGATATTATACACTATGTGGCCAAAAGTATGTGGACAGGCACTGTTTTTGTCTTTTTCTCCCAGTTTTGTTTCCTTAGTTTCAAAGAGGGGGAATCTTACAGAATATAACACAATATTTTAATTTCTTAAACCCCGCATGATTTCGTTAAATGATCTGATGACTGACCTTCAGAAAATTAACCTTAAGAAGAGTTTTAACTTTAACATTTTCTTGTGACTCCATGTAAGCCTTTTGAAATGAAGCAAAGCCAGCCTTAAATTAGAGCAGTCACAAAACTGTAGATGTTAAAACAGTAAGCGAATGAACTGTGAGACTGAGTATGACAGGCTCACATACCGTTTGGCCATTTTGTGTCAAAACCTTTTCTACATGAGTAAATGAGCGTTAGAGTAAATTTCTCTTTGTCAGTTCTAGTCTGATCTTTGTAATCAAAGCTCCCAAACTTTGAATTTGAACTCCAACTGGACACCTTGAGACGTCCGCTCCAGCTCACCTAGACCACGATTTGTTTCGCTTTTCCATCCCAGGTCAGGTGAGTTTGAATTCTCCGTGGGTCGCCTGTCCAGGTAGTAAACCGCCTTTGATTTTGGTAATACTGGTGTCATGAGTTCGATTCCCCGAGCAGAGCCCAAGACGCCTGAGAAAACTTGCTAAGACACCGACCAAACTCTGAACAATTTTTTGATTATTTAACATAGAAATCACAAAATTTCACATTTTATTCATTCAGTTCACTGTTCAATTGTATTTCCTGTCAAATCTACCTCCCTACATTATCGTCTGTTGCCACTTATGTAATGCAGGTGTAGAATACTGAGTTAATTTCCTTTTTATTTCATTTACTAATCACGTTTTACTTTAAATCCCCTATTTATCATGTATATTAAACGTAATAGCTGGTTTCTACGCACTATAATCTAATTATAAGCAGATCTCAGTGTTTGTTAATGTCTTTGTTAACAACCCTAACTCCTCCCGTGGACACTCATCAGAGGAGACTGGAATATATAAAATATGTCTTCATATGTGACGTTGTAATTGCTGGCAATTACAGTACATTCATAAACAACTGCATTTAGTGTGTTACAACAAACATTATTGTTTCAATAAACCTCGAATAAATGTTCATATAGTGGTAATGAGGAGGACTTGAAGTTACCCATTTATTTAGGTTGTTTTGTGCCTAAAAACAGTGAAATTTAGCGAGATGTGGAATACGTGGAGCCGTGCCAATATAAACCCACTGAATTTCCAGTGATATTACCCAAGACACGATCTCAGTGGTGGCAGAGGCTCTGGGCCCAGCACACGATGGGCTAAGCTCCAGGTCCTGAGCCGAATGAGGAGCTAACGTAAATGCGTGGCTGGAGACGGCGACAGATTGAGGCCTCTGCGGTTTTCTCTCCCTGCTGCCCTCCTGCAGAAATCCCTGGGGAATTCTGGGAATGAGGATCAGCAGCAGGCCTCAGTGTTCAGCCAACAGCTGGCATCCAATTATCAGGAAAAAAAAACACACACGTGAAATCATGCCAGAGCTGCACGGACCGACGGGAATCTGCTAGACCTGGAGACAAAACGAGGCACAGGTTTTTATTCTACCACGTCTCTGTATTGTTTTCAGTGGTGGAAGAAGTACTCAGGTCTTTTACTGAAGTAAAAGTACCAACACCACTTCATTACAAGTAAACGTCCTGCATTTAAAAAGTAAAAGTACTAAAGTATTAAAGAAAATTGGTCCCTGCAATTAATACTGATGCATCAGTGCTTCAGCAGCAGTTGGTGCTGCTCAATGTGGAACCAGTTTTAACAACATCTATGGTTCCCAACCTAGGGGTCAGGCCCCTCCAGAGGGTCACCAGATAGGTCTGAAGGGTCACGAGATGATCGATGGGAGAGGAATGAAAAAACAAAGTTCTGATTCACACATTTCAGACTGCTCCCTAGAAACTTTACCTTTTTAGTGAAACACTGGAGCCTGAAATGATTTTAGAGGTGAAATGTTTCTCTCTGGTCAAACTGACAACAACTCATTCACACCTGAAACATGACAAGGAGCCACAGGCCAACAATATCCAGTACTTCATCAACCCATCATGTGTCACATCAATCTGAAAACGAACTGGTAACTAAACCTGTCAAATAAATGTAATGGAGTACAACACGTCTATCTGACATGTAGTGGAGTTCCAAGTAGAACAACATAGAAATATTCTGGTACCTCAGAACTGTACTTGAATCGATGTACTTAGTTACATCCAATCACTGATTACTTCCGTTTTTCTGAGCTCAGCGGGTCCAGAGGGGGAGGAACAGCCAGTTCCCATGACAATTCACTGGTGTGTGTTTGTATCTGTGTCACCAGCCCACAGACTGCAGTTAACAGCTGGTTATCAGACGGAGACGAGATTACGAGAGGAACGACAACACTGGCACCATCGCAGCAACCGCAAACCCTAAACAGAGCCTCTGTCGTATGAGACGCTGAATCACAAATCGGAGTTTTTTTCGTCTACTATCGAGGTTTGCTCCGACATTAAAATCACACTTCAGCATCCGGATCTCCCCGTGTCCGTGATGATTTCCGACCCGTTCACTGCAGACGTTCTCAAACATTTTGTTACGGCTCTTTGTTGAATCTAATTCTGTCATTTTACTTTTTTGTTGGTCACCTGCAGTTTTCTTGGGGCTTTGTGAGTGACACTAAACCTAAAGCCAATACTGAACCTAACGTATGAAGCTGGAAAATCAAGGTGGAAACCTGGATGTTTAACATTCTGGGTGCAGTCTGTCGGCCATTTCTAATTTATTTATGCCGTGATCATCGCATCAACCCTGCTAACTTTTCTCATTTTCACACGCTCTCGATGTTAATATTCTTTTCTTTTTTGTTTCATTCATTTTTGAGTCTGTTGTTTAACATGTGTTTTCATGAGCTTAATATTCCCTGCGAATGTTTGATTCTTGCAGTTTTTTGGAATGTTGAATTCTCCGTATGACTTCCTGTTATTGCCTCCACCAGGTAGTTTGTGTTTTCACCTGTATCCGTTTGTTGGTTTGGTGGTTTGTCTGTGTTCATTTATCAGCAGGATCACACAGAAACTACTGAACCGATTTGCACCGAACCTGGTGGAGGGATGGGACATGGACCGGGGAAGAACCGGTTACATTTTGGGGCAGATCCGGATCATTTACTATGAATTTGAATTTTTTCCTCTGAGCTCTGGTGTATGTTGTTTGACATCGGCCTCGGCGGAGGCTCTGCGCTCTACTGAGTATTCGTTGATTCGGGTTTCTGGTTCTGTGAATCTTGTGGTGCGTTGCTTGTCTGGCTACATATATTCTTTAATTGTTAATTGTTATAATAACTGACTGACCGCGTTTGTGATTTAACTCCTTTCCTGACTTGTTGTTGCATCATGTGGCTTCAGTATAAAAAGTTAATAAGTCTATTGTTTGTCAGTTCGTTTATTTGTGTGATTTTCATTCATCCACATGACTGTAAATGTGCCAGTGTCGGTCCGAAGCCTGATTTTCAACTGTTGTGCCCCGGCCAGAAACAACAACACTGAACATGGAGAGTTAGACAACAGGAGAAAACAGGTGAAAGCATGAAGCACCTGACCAGGACAAAAGGCGTCGTGCAAAGTAGGACACGTACAGTGCAGGTGATTAATGTGAAACGATGTTACGCAGACAGATAAAGCACAGTAAAATCCCATTACATTAGACGACACAGGTGAAACCAGAAGGGTCACAGTCTGACAGACACAGACCAAAAGGCCGTAACGCCTAATGAAGACCAGTGACAGTGAGCGGTGAGCAGGAACTCACGATTTAGCTGTGACAAAGGAAACTCCCTGTTCATTTTTACCCCGTCGGCCGAAACGCGGGACGTGAAATTCCAGTCACACCGCGGATGTTTTTGAGCTACATGGAGCAACATTAATGCAGCAGTAAGAATCTCCTCATTAACGGGTTCCTAAATGTGAATGTTCTGCTCTGAAAGTATCATCGGAACTTCTCATTCTCTTGCTTTAGCTACATGTTGTTGATATGACGCAGCGCTGAAGAGATTAGTCAATTAATTCACATTAAAACTGATTGGCAGCCATTTTGGTAATCGATTAATAACAGTAACAAGGATGATAATAATGCTTTGCTTTGTTTTATGTGGAAGTAAAAACGATCAATATTTTCCAGCCTTTGGGCTTTAAAAGTATAGATTTTACATCTGAATGTCTATGAAACACAGACATAGTATAAATGATCTGCAGCTGAGTTGATAACGAGTTGAAAATAATCGTTAGGTGCAGCCACATCGTTGGCACCTGCTTCTCCATCAGCACAAATGCAGATTAAAGTTGTTCTGAGGGGGGTTTGCTTGCGTTAGGATCCGTTCACCAAAATGATCCCCACATATCCCTTCACTTCCCCCTGGGGCAACCTGCTCACAGCGACGCTTTAGGTTTCATGGAGCTGCTGCAGCTTGTTTTCTCGAGTCAGCTGACGCTTTAACCAGAGTTAAAATGAACCCGGTCTCACCCCGTTCTTGGAGAAAACGCTGTTCATCCACTTGGTGAAGGTTTTCTTCTGGACCGCCATCCTCTGCTCCTGCAGCTCCCTGACCCGCCCCGCCCCGTCCTCCTCCCCCTCCATCCTCACGGGCTAAAAGAGAGAGAGAGAAAGAGTCAAGCCCGGTCCAAGGGGACAACACTCTGCTGTACCTTTGCAGGTATGCGGAGCCCTAAAGACCAAGGCACGGCCGACGTAGAATAAATGAAAATAAATCACTAAGAACGTGATGTTTAAAACGCATGAAAGAAAGACTGGGGGGGGGGTCTGAATTACAGCAGTTATTTATGCTAAACAGGACTGTATACAGAATTATACGTGACGTGAGGATACACCACACTATTAAATACAGGATGAAATAAGAAGATACATAAAATATGTACAAATAACAAGTTGGAGAAAACACATGTCTGAATTCACAGGTTTTACTGTACAATTCAGGTTTTTATCAACTTTAATGCCCCCGAGCGTTAAAACCAGCCTGGTAAAGTAGAACTCAAATTCCACTCATTGAGGAGATTCCAGTACAAATGCACAAGAAACAATGGTTGTTGACATTTGTGGTATTAATATAGGCCTTTCATGACGCTCCACATCTGGCCCTGTACCCCGGGAAGGTCCGGCCTCAGACTCTCTGGAGGATTTTATGTTAAGATTTGTCCCGAATCTCGGAACAGGATCCGGGGACGATTCGATTCTGAACCGGTCACCGGCTGAAGGGTGTGTGTATACAGCATATGGATATGTATATATATGTGTGTGTGTGCCAGTACATGTGGTTTCAGTGGTTTTACTGGTTTACCTCTGGTGCCACCGGGGCCTTAGGCTACGTTTCCTCGGGTTGCCGGGTTTTACCAGAGGCGTCTGATCCGGGTCGACATTCGACGCCGAGGACGTGATGAAGCGTTCACTTGTCTCTGTGCCGACGGGAGGCCTCGCACCTCAGATACAACACCGCTGTAAAAATTCCTGAGCCGTCATAATCCCGGGAGTCATTCCCAGCGCCACCCCCCCCCCGCTCTGCCGGGAGAGAGAGAGTGTGTGTGTGTGTGTGTGTGTGTGTGTGTGTGTGTGTGCGTGCGTGCGTGGACAGGTTTCAGTTCGTCGCGAGGACATTTTGTCTGGTCCTCACACCTTCGAACGGCTGTTTGAGGGTTCGGACCAGGTCCCAGGGTCCAGGTTAGAATCGGGTCTAGGATCAGGGTAAGGGGACCGAGGAATGCGTTGCGTCAATCGGTGTCCTCGCAACTACAGAAAACACCAACGGGTGTGTGTGATTTTTTTCAAGGCCCATAACGTAGTTGATGTTTGATTTCTTGTGGGGACACGGCTCTGAACTCTGATCCGGACTCCCGGCCCGGGTCCAAGCGTTGGCCAGACCAAGACCCAGCTGATCCCTAGCGACAACTTGGTTCCCGGTCCTGTGGCCCATAGAAGACGCACATCGGCCGAGGGCTGGTGGGTGGACCTCACTGCCCGCAGCCGGTGGTAGGAGAAGCAAAAGTACAAATACTCCATTACAAGTTCAGGCCCCGCGTTTATTCAAGTAAAAGCACAAAAGTGTCGAATGTGCTGAAAGTAACGTGATTAACTCTGCTGTTAAACTGGCTCGAGGCAGAGCTCGTGTTAATATTACAATGGGTTTTTTAAACAGCGGATTTATGGATATGGATTTGACTTGGTTCTTGCTCTATTATTGATTATTGATTATTGATTCTTTCCACGAAAGGAAAATATAGAAACAAAAAACCCGCTTCTAACCAAGTCACAAGAAATAAGAAAAGAGAGACCGAGGAAATAACCGAGCCCACGAACACAGCCGCGTGAAAAGTCTCCGGCTCGTCATGCGGATCATGGTGTCACCTCGTGCACCATCTCGTGAAGGAACCTGTGACTGAAGCGGACAGAGAAATGCAGGAGCGAGCGCGTGTTCGGTTTACGGGGACGGGGAACAGATCCTGCAGGACAGGATGAACGGAAAGACCGGCCGGGAGCAGCACATCCAAACGAGACGCACACGAGAGGACGCGCGTCCGAGGGGAGGCCTGCTTCTCTTTCTTACCTTCCGGTCTTTTCCAAAAGACGAGTCACCTTCTGAGCCACGAGTCTGTAGAGGCCACGTCGCTGTCTGCACCAAATGTCCCCATTAAAAAAACAACAACCTCATTTCGTGTGTGTGTGACCTTTGAAGCCATTGGATTTACGGCATGAGCAGGTCCACTCACCTGACAGCAGCAGAAACACGCGGGGGTCAAAGTTCACACTGAACAGAATGAGCTCAGGTGAAAAAATTCAACCACCGGAGAAACTTTGCACCAAATTCACTTCAGCTTCACTTTATTATGAGAAGTTTAGTTCACTCGCTGCAGGAAAAATCAGCTCATTTTCTGTGGCTGGAGGCGTCAGTGGGCCGGTGGGACCATCTAACAGTCCGGCAGGCCGGGATCACCCCGGCCCCCTTCCTGGTCAGGTCCCTCCTGCAGCGGGAAAACAAACTGTCAGCCCGTTAAAAGACCGGACGGGAATCCGGTGGAATCACCTCAGCTTCTCTCCTTTTTGCTAATTTCACGTTAATTCAACTGAGAATTTTTCTAGTTCCCGTCGTCAGACTTCAGAACCGATCAACAAGAGCCGTTCCGGCCTCAGGTACTTGAACGAACTGCCCCGAGTTCCCCCCGTTGACCCATTAAACCTCCCCAGAGCCACGACGGAAACCTGCCGCGTGGCGCCGACAGGTGAAGCCGGGTCCCGGTCGTTTCCCGTCACGGTGATGGAAACGCCGCGAACCACGATGAAGGTTGGTCCCGCGGCGACCGAACAGTCCGGTCGACTTCATACCTCGGGTTTATTGAACGTCTCTCCTCCGGCTCAGTTGAACTCACCTCAGCTGGGTTTTTGTTTAAACTCGTAAAACGACGCTGAACTAACTATTAAACCTGAGTTCAGTTAACGCACATTTTTGAGGCAGCAGATGAACAAACCAACGTAAAATAATTCGCTGCTTCTTTAGAAAACTTCACTGAAGTTCCTTCAATCAGCTCATTATTTAAGTTGGAACAGCTCATCTTTAAAAGTCACACTAAAAAAAAATCTGAAATTTGAATTTGAATGAATTTGAAGTTAATAAGGAATGAGAACTCCTGGAGGAGTTTAACTCCTGGAGGAAAAGGGAAACGCTCTTTGACTTCCACTGCAATGGACCCGAGGCTGAAACGCAGACTGGGAACATCAGGTGGATTTAGGCTTCAGCTCAGCTCATTTTGAAGCTGCTTTGGGCGTAAAGACGAAGCCGAACGACGCGGCAGTGAAGGAGGCCGACGGCGGGAATTTAACTGTCGCCGGGTTTCCTTGAATGCACCAACAAGGCCGCGTTCATTCAAAGCCGTCCCTCGCAGCGTCCCCGTCCCGTACCGTGGCAGGTCAGGGAGCCAGACCCAGCCAAACCCCGACTGAGCCGCATCGGCCCGTCTCCTCCCGCCCGCCGAATCACCGCCTCCCTGCCGAACAATGCATCCGTGATTTACTATTCACACACCGGACATGTGCAAAACAAAAAAATAACCAGGAGAGGAAACGGTTGGAGGGAAACTCTTCAAAATACGGTGAAAACAGGGTTAAGTGGTAGTGTGTGTGTGTGTGTGTGTGTGTGTGTGTGTGTGTGTGTGTGTGTGTGTGTGTGTGTGTGTGTGTGTGTGTGTGTGTGCGCACGCTCGCATTTCCTCTCTGAATCCTGACTAATGACACACGTCCATCCCTCTTCCCGCCAACGCAACCTGGCGGCAGCTTCACGGAGGAACAGGACGTCACGTGACCACCGCTGTTGGTCTCGGAGGAACCACTGGAGACAGATGTTACCGGAACTAGTGGAAACACAAACTCTTGAGCTCTTGAGTCTGCATTGAATAAACTTTATTAGTCTGCAGCTCCGCCGACAGAGACACGGCGCTGCAGCATCAGGACAGAGTGACATCAGAAACACGTCCACACACACAAGGATACGAAATACGTCAGAATCACAAAAATAAAACTTTTACATTCAGATTACTGTGGGTCTGATTTTACACAGAGGGGACAGGATGAGACGCTGCAGGCGATGGACCTGGCATCGGAGACGGAGACGACCGGTGACTTCACAGATCCTCCCTGGTGGAAAAGGGACAGTTTGGCCCGAGCGGTTTCGGGTCATCGGGATAAACGCTACTCTTTTACTTAGATGTTGTGTTTCTCTGCGTATCAAAGGCACTGAACCGAGGCCGAGCAGCTGCCGAATCCTCGAGGACCGTGGCCACAGTCCTGTCATAGGAACAGAGGGTTTCAAAGCACGTCCCGACCGAGACACCGGAGGACTGGAGCCCTGGAGCGCGGACGCGCAGCAGGACTCGAGTCAAAGCCTGGTCTCACGCAGAAACGAGGAGGCACTGCTGTGAAAAGGCCTTGAGCGAACTCAACCCGGAAAAGCGGACTTTTATCGTGGAAGGCTTTGGAGAGGAGGTGGATTCTAGGGGTAGTTCTGCTCGCCGACTTAATATCTGAGATCCGGGACCAGCCGCGTCAGTAGAAACAAGTCTGACGGGACGGGAACCGGCTGGGATGCGGCCGAGGATCCCTCGCTGCACCAGGCTACAACTGTTCCTCTGGCTAGGCTCAGATGTGTCCTGCTAGGTTCTTTTCCAGAAGTATCCTCAGACACACGTAGGCTGTCAGGACCGGGAGGACGAGCCGCGGCACCCGGAAACGCTTGGGCCGCTACCTTCGCCCTTCGCCAGCCTTTCATTTGTTGTGGATTACATCAGATCTACCGCGGCATCAGTTGCCTGCACTGACTTTCCGACGTCGAGTCGGCGGTTGGAATTTACGGCACTGAACAGGAGACGTGAACGCAGCACGAACACGGAAACGCCGCCGTCTCGCTCTTTGTTTTTCAGAGGAAGGAATGCGGTCAGCAGAGGTCAGAGGTCAGAGGTCAGCGCTCCCCTCCTCTCTGCTGATGAGAGGAAACTGAAGCGAGCGGCTCGCGCTTCAGGACCTCGGGTCCGTCCCCGAGGACCGGTTAACGGCGAAGCTGCAGCGGTCACCTCCATTGTCATCTCCTGCCGACGCGCTGCTTTTCTAACGGGACAGACTCTGACCTTTGACCGGGTCAGTTTTAAAGTGAACGTGAAGACGACCCCCCCACCCCCCATTCTCACGCTTTAACCAGTCTACTGACTGATTTGTTTCTATGTGACTGAATGTGTCGAGTCCCCGTCGAACTCTTCAGTCAGCGTCTGCTGTTGGTGAATCTGCTCCATAAATAAAGTGACTTGACCTGTTTCACATTTCTACAGTTTTATCTACAGTGACTTTTGTTGTGACTCTCGTGATTCAGGCCGATTTATTGGAAAATACTAAACTTACATTAGAGCACAAAAAATCTTTTCTGTCTCTGCTGTGAAAAAACAAACATTTTCTTTGCGTGTTTGTGGACATTTTGGAGAGTAAATGACCCAAAGATGACTCCAACGCAACTCGTGTGTTAGCGATGTTCGACCTGCCGCTCAGGAGAAATCGCACCTTTGTGCTGCAGAGAAAAACAAGCTCATTTTGGGTCGTTGGGGACGAGAGTCCCCGCGGATCAGTCGCTACAGACCGGCGACGGTTTCTGGCAAACTGAGCTTTACTGTGGACGGGCACCTGGAGCCAAAAAGCCTAAAAAGCATTCCAAAAAGTTTAAAACTGCATGTTTCAGACGTGTTCGCCGCGCTGGCTGACTGCCACCGGGCTCCACTAAGGTCTCGGCTGGCTGACTTTTAGCTGCGTCCTCTCCACAGAGAGCTCCGTGTGAAGACGACGCAGCTGATCGGGGGGGGGGGGGGGGGGGGTCAGACGGCGGAGAGAAATAATGAGATGCTAACGAGTTGATCAACTGAACGCAGAGGTCCCAGGCTTCTGGAGCAGGGGATTATAATTCTGTTAACGGTCGCACTTCTTAAACGGAAACACCGGTCAGAAAAACGGCGAACGTATCGGTATCATATCCCGAATCCTGCAGCCAGCGGAGAGAAAACAATCGCGTCGCAGCGATTGTCGCCTGCGGATAACTCCCCTTTATCTCCGCACTCTGGGCTGCACCTCATCCGCGGAAGAAGCGATGCTTTAATAACCAAACGGGACTTGGGCAGCGTCTGATTCCGTTTTCTGCTCTGACCGACCGAGGGTCGACACGACCTCAACCTCATCTGACCCAGCTCCCGGCCCGACCGAGCGCCCCACCGGATTCACCGGTGCGTGTGAAACAGTCCAGCTCTCGGTTTGCATCGCAGGTGATCAGCAGCGTCGCCGCCGCGTGTTGCCCGCGTATTGTGGCATTTTGATAAACGAAAACGAAGGAAAAATAAGGCGGGAAAAATGATTAAAAAGGTTAAATACGAGGGTATTTCTTTCACAATAAAAGCATCCAAATGAAACCAGGATTAGTCAAACGTGAGGCTACGTTTTGCAGCACGTTTGTCACTTTTCTTCTTTGGTGTTTGGAATTCAGCTGAATTGCACAATAATTAAACTCTTACCAAAATAAAAGCAGAATATTTTTGACTCAGTCTCTTTGTTTCTTTCTTTGTTTGCTTGCTGCCCAGTTATTTAGACGTGCAATGAGATGCGATGTTGACGAGCTCCTCAGTATAAAAAGCCCAGACTTTGACCTTTGACCTTCCGTAGCCGTCGGTTTGCTGATTCGTTCCCCTCTCAGTCCGAACGTCGGCGGCAGAAATGTTGACCTGTGGTGATATTTTACATTTGGACCTCTCCTCAGCTCAGTCAGTCTCTTGGCGCTCTAGTCCTCGGCGTGGTTGTACAGGGTGTCTGCGGTGGGGTTTTTGCGGTGGGACGGGGGCACCAGGTGGTCGGGCAGCTCGGTGGGCAGCTCGTAGCCCTCCAGCTTGATCTTGATGAGGTGCTGTGCCAGGGCGAACTCCTCGTCGTCCAGCATGCCGTCCCGGTCGCAGTCGGCCAGCTTCCAGATCTTCCCCAGCACGGTGTTGGGCAGCCGCGAGTTCATCATCTCCTTCTTGGCGTTGACGCCGGTGATCTTGCCGTTGACGGGCATCAGCGTGTAGAAGATCTCGTCGTAGCGGTGCTTGTCGCGGCTCACGATCCAGTCCTCGGCGTCGGCCCCGGCGCTGATGCCCTCGCCGTAGCCCTGACCGAAGGGCCCGTCCTGGGAGCCCTCGAAGGCGCCCCCCGACACCATGGCCGGCGGCTGCTTGGACTCCTCCTCCCGGATCATCGCCATCAGAACGGCGATCTTTGTGGCCAACATCTTATCCACCGACTCGATCAGCTTCATCTTCAGAGACGGGAACTTACTGAAGTCGTAGTGCTGCAGCATGTCCTGCAGGAGGAGACAGACACACAAATCTTTAGATCACTGTTTCACGAAACCTTTTTGGCCCCTCGCTAAAACTGCGGTTAACGACCTCACGAATCAGAGCTCGGACTCTCCGGGAGTCTGCTGTGTTGGGCGCCTGGTTCTCAGTCAGACAGGCCATCACCTCCGACCTGTCCAACACGTGTAACTGCTGTTACAGGTAGGTGCAGATACAGGCCAGAGCTTCTGCAGCTCCCCATCCGGCCGCTCACTCTCAGCTCCTCCAAGGTGCTTTTCTTTCCCTCTTTACCCCCGTAGCTAAAAGTTCGCTTTCTATTATGTAACATCGGTCTGTGACGTCAAGCCTCGTTAAACATTTCACGGAATGTATTTTCTTCGCTTTGCCAGATAATGGGTTTAACCCTTAATGAACTGTTTACCAGCCGATGTAACTGTCCCTGCAGTTCTTACTAACCACTGACAGAGGGCGATGGAAACCACACAGGAGGAGCTGACCTTCAGAACCCGGTGATTAAAGGATTCAGTGAAGAAGCCGGATGAGCTCAGAGCTGAACGGAGATGTGATCGGACCGAGCTGAGCTGAGAATCAAACCTTCCGGCTTCTCGACAGAGAAGCTGCAGCTGGACACGAAAACATGACACTGAGCTGCAGGGGGACTCAGCGTGTGAGTCTGCGCGAGGATCCAAACACGACACAACACATGCCAGGGTGTGTGTGTGTGTGTGTGTGTGCTGTTGTAGTACACACCTCACCAGGGAACTAAAAAATCCGAAACATCCTCTCTCACCAGAAATTCCACAAAAACAAGTGTAGCTGAGGAACACACACACACACACACACACACACACACAGCTCTCTACAGGCCTGAGAGCAGCTGGAAACTGTGTGTTTTCAACCAGTGACCTGCCTTTCAACCTCTCTCTGACATCAGCAGAGCTCTGGGTTTAGTCACGCTCAGATCACAGACTGTTCTCCCGGTGTTTGTGCTTGTTTTCAGCCAGACACACGTGGTGGAACGTGGTGTTTTTTAAAATCTCACTTCAAACTAATGCAGTGCAAGGTAGGAAGGTGGGCAGGATGTCCACGTAAATCTGGGCACCCCTCAGACAACTGGAGCTGTTTTTAAAGCCTCTATCTGTTTCCATTCAGTCAAACTGTCCCGTTAAAAGCTGCTGAATCAGCTGTGGTCGGTTCCTGTCACGGATGTTCAGACAGCTACCACTGGATCACTGTGACACTGAAGGACACTTAAAAACAGGAAAATTCCGAATGGAGTTCTGCAGTGAGAAGGTGCGTCTTTCTTTTGTGATTTCTGAGTGAATTCTGAGAGGCAGCGGAGGTGATGATGTGTGCAATGCAAGTTTGTACAGCTGCACCATGATGAAGTTATCAGGGCAGGAATACTTGAAAACACTGATAAGGTAAAGTGCAGTACAGACAGTGCTCTAAATAAGAGCAGACTAGAAACCAGGGTGATTATCATTAAAGAAGAAAAAGAAAAGAAAAAAAAAACGGTGAAGCTCACGATACTCATTTTGACCAGAGCGGTTTGTACCTGCATCTTGGCGACGTTGGGGAAGTCCCCGGGGCTGATGTGATGCTCTCTCTGCAGGATGGTGTAGATCTCCGGCAGCCGCATGATCAGCTCGTCCTTCTTCTTCTCCCGCCCGAACAGCGACGGCATCTCCTTCTTCAGGTAACTGATGATGTAAGCGTGCACCTGCGGGGGGGAAAGCGACGGCAGCAGAAGATTAGAGACGTTTTTTCCAACACAATCCTCCATTTCATCTGATAAAAATAACCAGAATCAGCTGATGGTTTAAGAAAGAGTCCGACACTTTCTGAGATTTCTGAGAAGTGATCAGCTGATTGACAGAAAATTCACCAATATTTTAAAATGTATTCAGCAACTGTGAGACGCCTGACACGGTATTTTGGAAGACGGAAACTTGACAGTTCCTCGAAGGAAAAGCCAAAAACACATGCACATCCCCGTCCCGTCCCGTCCCGTCCCCCCCCCCCCCCCTGCAGTGAGACCTTGGCTGAGCTTCGTTCAACAACAAACCTGTTTATACAACAGTTTCCTCAATCACAGAGCTGAGACAGGAAAACCGCTGTCCGCACTGCCAGAGGCCAGGAGGGAGAAGACAGCGGAGATAAAATGAGATCACCTCTGGCGCCGCACGAGGGCGCAAGTGAAAGGTCAGGCGTCCTCTGGGAATCCCGAGCGCCTCCAGCGGCTTTTACTGAAATCCCCCGAGTGGTTTTTGAGATCGGAGCCCACTTAATGAATCACCACAGCCAATAGTCTCAGCTGGTTTTAGCCAAACACAGACGAATCCCGTCACCGTGCTGGTAACAACAATGTCATGTTAGGAAAAGGAAAACGAGGCGGTAGATGGTCGGAGGGACCACACCGGTGGCTTTGTGTGTTTTAACTCATTTACTACACACCGCCATGTTTAAACCGTGTCGCTGTGCCTTAGGGACGCTGATGCATTTTGTCTTCAGTTCCAAGGAGCCACTGGCTTCCATTCATTTCGTAATGAGGTCGTTCAACCTGCATTGTGAGCTTAGAATTACGAGTTAGGGTTTAATGCCGTACAGAAATCAATGGAAATCAACGGACGCCTGGAACAGTGGGAAAAACACATCTAAACTCTGAAAGCGTGCAACATGCATCTAAAAATGGTGAGCAAAGATATAAAGTCTACGTCATTAGTAGTTACGGTCAGGAGGTCAAACGCACTGACTTCAAAAGCCCAGTGACAGTCAGGCTCTGGGTGAGATGTCTCCCCCTGGACCAACGTGGTGGTGGACAGACTGACTGTGGTCAAAAACCCTCAAACAGCGTTTCCATTTGCAACCATGCATATAAACGAAATACTGTTCCTCTCTGAGGCAAAGGTAAAAAAGAAAACAAAGAAAATGGACAAAAGTACAATACAGACGAAACAATCAAATAAGAAATGAGTCCCTGAGAGGCCTGACGGGAGAGGAGACCAAACTTAATCATCTCAGACCGTGAGCAAAGGGTTTTCTCTTGTTGTGTGGATGACATGAACGAAACAGAAAAACAGGAGACCAAACAGCAGGGGAAACTACGCTGCTGCCGACGGATGGATTAAATTGAGGAGGAGGAGGAGGAGGAAAGAATGCAGGAGCGCTGAGACCCTGCAATCCTTCAGAACCAGCCCTCGGCATTATGGGAGGTGGAGGGAAGGAAGGAAGGAGGGAAGGAAAGGAGGGAGGGGTTATGAAAGGAGGGAAAGAGGTCATTGAATTTCTGAAGGCAAACTGCCAGAGTACATCAGTCCCACTTATCGATAGTTAATAGAGGACGGAAGAACAAAAATAAATTCTAAGAGACGACCGGACGGTCTGAGGGGGCCAAGTGTCTACACGTGATAACGTACAAAACAAAAAAAGGTGTCATGATATTTCTAAGAGGTTTGTTTAGTAGAAATCGTTCAGCAGAGCACAAACTTATGGAACATACTGTTCGCACAGTGGGATCATTGTCGGGGAGGGTCTCGCAGTCTGTGCAGCCAACACCACCAACCCCAAGAGTGAGCCTGTAACTACAAGTGAACCAGACGGAACATGATTAGCATGGGGACCGCTGCGTTGCTGGGAGTAGTTCTTAGGTTTTGGAGGGCTTCTGAGGAGCCCTCATCAAGCCTCATCAGCCCTCTTTCAGGCCTCTTCAGGCCTCTTCAGGCCTCTTCAGGCCTCTTCCACACCTGCAGGTTGGTTCATTTGCTCCGGTCCGGTCGGTTTTTGTTCTTACTGGCTTTTTTTTTTTCTTTAAAACAAGCCAACCTACGTGTCTTTGTGACATGTAAAAGTATCCTTGACCTTAACGCTGCACTTTACTGAACCCGATGTCTTTGCCGATCTTCTCTCATGCTTTATTCGTCTTATCAGACTGAAAATTGATCAGCTTGTGAATCATGAGAAACAGGTAGACACAGGACAAAAGAGACAACTTTAAGAGCAAATTACTGGAGGTTCTACTGTGGGATCCCCGTCTCTTTTTAATGGACCACATGGAGGACGCAGACACAGACGACAGTGGTTTTAACAGACCACAAACAAACGTCATCAGGGTCCGGTTCAAAGCGGACCGAGTCTGGGTCCGGGTTCATTAGTCCTCACCGGGATCTGACTGACAGCTTTCTCACCAGCCCAAACAAAGCGCACTAACTGGACAAACACCAGAGCCCGTTTTAACCGCGTGAAAACACCCCAATCCCCGATTCTGAGCGTTACAGGTTCAGACTGTACCTGTACCTCATCGATAATGACTGGCAGGTACAAGCGGGATTAAAAACAGGTGTTTTGTAGCGTAATATTTATGAGAAACCTGATAAAATACACAACCCCCTCATTTGTTAACCATGGATACCAAACGATTCTGCATAAATCTATAAGTCACTTCTAACTCGCTTCCTTGACAGATTTATATTAAAATCCCATATCTACCCTCACACAGTCATGTGGTTGGTCACTTCTGCTTTCACACCACAAACGAACCACACTAGCGTCCACTGGGAAGTGGACTGGGACCACAGACCGGCGGGTGAGGTGGTGAGCGGTGGACAATGGATGCGTGTTGTGTTAAGTTCCCGCAGCGGTTAAAGGTTATCTGGGGAAGGGTAGGAAACCTGGAGGCCTGATACGACTCTGCCCACCTCCCTGAATGCATCACTGATTAGCAGCTGAATTGAAATGCCTGGATGTCGGACTTCCCTTTTACCACTCGAAGACCGCCTCAGAGTTTCCACTAGAAAACAATCCCCATCTGTTAGTGGACGGCGGCCAGATCTGGTCTTTGCTTCACAACCGAAACAACGCAGGAAGAGAGCTGTTTCACCAGAGCGTATGAGCCCGGGGAGGATTTTATCCTCACATCTGTGTTCGGTGCGGAGCATTCACACGGGACAAACACATCTACTCCTCAAACTGCAGGAGCCTCAGGCTGACGAACCTCCTGAATCTGCAGACTAAAGGCTCTCAGCGCTCTCACTACTGGTTTCCACCGCAGGTCTCATGCTTCACCCAAGAGAGGAAGAGCGGGAAGCAGCAAGTCCGTCATGACAAAAACACAACAAACAATCCAAATGATCAAACTGACAATGTCATCAGATTAACTCTGGGTTTGGACAAACCTGGTAAATCGGTGCTGAAATACACAGTTACTTCTACTGACACATTTACAGATACTACAAAACTAGAGAGTAGACAGGCCGGTGTGAAAGTTCGTGTGTGAAATTTTAATTACCTGAGAAAAAACCTGGCTGTGTTATGAGAATGAAATCTTCATTTTACCAGAAAAACCTAAAACCTTACCTGAATAAAAATGGAATTTTACAAGAAAAAGTCATGATATTATGAGAATAAAAAGTTTTTTTATTGAAAGAAAATCAAAATGTTGTATGTTTTGATTTCTTACACCTCTACATTTCCTCCACATGTCCAGCCACATACTAGGTTTTGACCCAGTGTTGTCTAATGACAACGGCTGCCTTTGCTGCACCTGAAAATAAGCAAAGCGTTAAAGGTGCAGACCTTCAAACCAAAACAATGAGTTGAAAGACGCCAAAATGCTCCGCAAGGCTGAGGGGCAACCGCAGAGGCAGGTGGTGGGTTCATCGCTGCGAACGACTCCAATTGATCCACCAGCGGGTGAGTGAGGTCAAGAAAAGTGAAGGGAGGGAGGTGAGCAGAGTTTCAGAGCTGAAAACGACCGTCACCTCCGACGCTGGTGTGAAAAGAAACACGAAGAAACGAAGGTTTTTCCTGCAGGAAGTCGTTTTCTTCAGGAACCGAACAACAGGCACATTTACCTCCACCCTCTGAACTTCAAACACAACACTGACACGGACTGATGGAGGAGCTTCAGGCTCCACACAGAAACATTTCAAACCGACTCCTGATTTATTACTCCCAACCTCGCAGGAAGCCTCCTCCTCTCTTCAGAAGATTTACGGAAGGAAGAGGAGTTTGCTCTTGAGAAAAACACGTCCATGACCGAAACTCCAAGCAGTCGGTCTAAACAAAGCTCCGGGATCAGTGCGGACGAACCGACAAAGGTCACGACCGCAGCAGTCAGGGGTGATTTCCCACATTTTAAATATAGTCTGACTTCTGGGCTAGAAAAGGGCCACGTTTTTTGATTCCTGCATCTTCCTCTTCAAAATTACACTCTGGAAAAAAAACAGCTATTGTTGTCTGTGGTTACAGACCAAAGAAAGACTCCTCCACAGGCTCTCGTCTGAGGCAGAAACGAAAGCTAGAAATGTAGCGCCGAGGCACGGTGACTTCCGAGCCTCAGGTGGCAGGAGTATCCAGCCGACTGCCGCGCAGACTGCAATACGAATTAAGAGCCGGATTTTCTGGGAAAAGCAGAAATGACCCATTTCCCAAGTCCCATTTTTTGCCACCAGAAGCACAAAAACTGCAGGGACGTTTGCAGCCAGGTCTGGCGGCGCTCACGGTGTAAAAACTTTGGCGATAGGAGTTAAGGCTTTTGGATGAACAGCAGGAGATCTCCATAAAGTCTGAGTCTCACTGAGGGAGAGAGAAACCGGTACTGGCTTGGCATCACCATGGGAACCTTAACTGAAGCTGGTCTCTGTGCTGTTTTTCTTTAATGCATTTTGTTTCTACTTCCAGCTTCGGCAGAATATCCTTTGCCTTCCGGCTGTTTCGGCAGAACGTTTCATTAAAGCTCCCCAGGTTTCAAAGCAGTGCATTTCAGTTGATATCAGCCGGTTCCTCTCAGCAACTTCTCCGTTTACTTCAACTCACTTAAACAGTGAGTCACATCTAAGCTCCCTCTTTCACTGTGTAAACTAAAGTTTGCATTCTTCATCTCTTTCACTTCCTCAGCTGCTTCTTCACACAACGTCCAGCCGGCAACGCAGCTTTTCCAGAAGGAAAAAAACCACGGCAGTATCTTCAGAAACCGCACGGTCTAGTTATTTTGTGTAGAACTTTTAATTCCTTTTGTCATTTAAATGAACTCTGTTTCACTCTGTCTGTTGGTTTGATTGTTTGTTTGTTTCTCAGCAGGATCACACAAAAACTGAACTGAACTGATTTGCACCGGACCTGGTGGAGGGACGGGTCACGGGCCAGGGAAGATTCCATTACATTTTGAGGCCGATCCGAATCATTTACTATAAATTTGAATTTTTTCCTCTGGAGTCTGGTGTACGTGGGTGGGGGTCTGCGCTCTACTGAGCCCATTTTCTAGTTACAATTATCTTTCTTTTTTTTGGGGGGGGGGGTGGGAGTTTTTTGTAATAATTGTGGCAACAAATGACTGAAACTGCTGCGTTGCATTTGAATGGGGCTCATCTAACAGTTTCCCTCTGCTTTCCAGGCTTTGTGCTAAGCTAGGCTAACACATCCTCATCCTGGATCTATGTCTGTACTGAAGTCACAGATGTTCCAGATGAACATCAGTCAGATCTCTGAGTACAAAAACATTCCTTTGAAAAACACCATTTAATATGAGAGATGTGATTAAGCAGGTATATTCTGCTTTATTCCTGAAAACTGGCCCTTTTGAGAAACTGTGCGATAATCACTAAATTCCCCTGAGAGTGACCACATTCCCACGGCTTTTGCCGACTGGGATACACAACCAAACTTTTCGAACGATATTCCCAAAGTTCCATGATTCCTGGAGGCGTCAGTGTTAACGCCAACCACAACACGTAATTTCCCGTCTCACCTTGGCCAGACGAGCCCTCTTTATGAGGTCGTTGAGTTTACGGAGGGCGGCGTTCCTCGGGAGACTCTGGATGTCCCTGAACAGGTCCTGAGACTCGGCCTCAAACAGACGCCTGGGGGAGGAGGAGGAAAGTAGACGGATAAGTGAATGAATGAATGAATGAATGAATGGTGTTACTGGGTAAATGAGCACACATTCAAATTTTGCTGTAAATGTATGAATATACAACAAAGAATTGAAGGGATGAAGGGATGAATTTGCAGACAGATGAAAGAAAAAGTAAAGGAATTAACTGAATGAATAAAAAAAACGAGTTAAGTGAAAAAATTGATATGGTAATGGTAAATGAACGAATGAGTGAATGACTGAAGGAGTAAATGAATGAATCAGTAAATAAATAAGTGACTAAATAAATGATCGAATGACAAAGCAGATGAATGAATGTGTACATGAATAAATTAGTAAACGACCGAATGAATGAATCAACAAATGAGCGAATGAGCAAATGGCTGAATGACTAAATGAATGAATGGGTAAAATAATGAAGGACTGAGCACGTGACCTCATGTTTACCGTGGCCTCTGCTAAATGAATGAAAACGTGAACGAGTGAACGACCCGCTCTCTCACCTGTTCTCGGTGTTCTGCAGCGGCTTGGCCCAGAAGGAGCCCAGATAAACTCTCACCACCTCCGGGGTGTTAATCACCTTCCCCAGTGACCACATGAGGGCGCCGTACACCCGCATCAGCTGCTGGGTGTCCACCTGAGGGCACAGGTGAGGAGGAGCAGGAAGTCAGACTGATACAGGCGAGCAGCGGCCGTCGACTGTTTCCTAACAACGACGACGAAGCCGCCCTGGTCCTACCTGGTCAGCCTTGTTCAGGACGACTCGGATCTTGTCGTCTTGTCCTTTGAAGGCTCTGATGGCCTCGGAGAACTCGTCAGAAATGTCCAGCTTGTGGGCGTCGAACAGCAGGATGATCCGGTCCACCCGCTCCCCGAACCAACGCAGGACCTCCGCAAAGTCATAACCTGAGGACGGACGCACAGACAGAAGGACGATCAGTTCGCAAACGGTAGCGACAGCCACACCAGGGTCCAACTGACGGTCGTTTTCGCAATCGGCGAATCGGTGAAATGTCGAGAACGGTGAAAGAAAGCCAATGGCCAAGGTGACAGGTGACCCGGGTTGTCTTTAGACGTCACAACGCAAAAGCTAAAGATATTCACTTTATAATGATATGAAACAGAGAAAAACAGAAAATGCTCAAAGTTTGGACGACTTACCAGATAAAATCTGCCTTTTTTCACAAATTGTGCTTGAAAAAGGCCCGAAACAATTTGATGATCAAAACGGTAAAAAGTCCATTTTAGGCACTAATGAGCGCAACTCTGATGCTATTTATCCAATATTCAGCAAATTACCTGAAAAGTGTTTTACAAAGTTTGCATTTAAATACAAGTTTGACCAGTTTATTAAGTTGTATTTTAAGAAGTCGGAATCTACTGTGCAAACGTATATTATGCTGAATTTACCATGTGAGCCTCATAGTGCAGTAGTTTCACCCACTGGCCCGGAACCAACGTGTCAACACATGACGGACTGGTGAGAAAACAGGCCAACCCCAGAAGTGTCACAGTAACTGGAGTTAGTGAGAGCTCTAACGCTAACGGTGGGAGGTGGGATACGAAGCTTTCTAACATCCGGGGAGGGAAATGCAAATGTTTTATCTGCAAAACACATTTCAGAGATGAATTATAGTTTTTTATAGTTAGACAGCAGAAAGCAACGAGGGCATATCAACTGTGTGTGTGTGTGTGTGTGTGCCTGTAAAGTGATCTGTGGCAGTCTGGGTGTGGTTCCTCTAAAACTGGGTGACACTCAGCCCTGAACTGGAAACTAAACAGAGACAAAAGCTTTTAAAACTTGAACGGGAAAATTCCTCCAGCGGAAGGAACAGACAGACTCAGATTTCTACCTGAATTCTACTTTTCTTTACTGTGTCCTGTCCCTCGCTGCTGCTGCTGCTGCTGCTGCTGCGGCGACACAGTTTCCCATCGGAGTCATTTTCAAAATCACCACATTTTTAAGGATCCTGTTACAGGCTGTTTCAGCAGACAGCACAACTCTGAGGTACTCGTACTTCAGTGTTTATTCTGTAGTTCAAATCCACCACTTTTCTTATTTATACTCCACTACAATCATCAGACACCTGGAGTCATTATTACTTAAGCTTTTACATAGAAAACGTATAATTACCTTAATAAAAAGGAAAAATGCTTAATAATAGCCGTGTTTTCATGATTCAACACTGTAAAAGGGACCATTCTGCGTAACAAGTTGTCTGACACAATCATTTATGTACAGTATGCAACTTCAGGGATGAGACAGCAAACTGCATCCACTGATGAAGAACAAAAGACGCAGCTGAAACCTCTGACAAAAAAAGCCAGTAAGTGGCCCTTGAGTTCAGATCATTTTGTCAAAGCACTGCTTCCATAGTCAAAAATGAACTTAACACATATTTTTACACAGTGTAATTGCCCTTTTTTTTTTTTCTAACATATGTACAGGATGTCAATGCTTCCACGGGACAAACATAAACTTATCACTTACAGGGATTTGACTTCAGTGGGTTTTCGATACTAAAACAGACATTATCACGTGACATTATTGTCCAGTGCCAACGTCAGACCACAGCTGCTCACACTATCCACTCGGAAGGGCTGCAACTAACGATTATTTTCATTACTGATTAAATCGGCCCGATTATTTTCTTTATGAATTGAGTCATTGTTTTGTCTGGAAAATGCCGGAAAATAGTGAAAAAAATGCCCGTTTTAATCCAGGTGAGGTCTTCAAATGCCCCGCGTTGTCAACAGTCCCAAATCCAAGGGAAAGCCACGAATCCTCATGTTTGAGACGCTAGAAACAGAGACATTTTGACATTTTTGATTAAATAAATGACTAAAAACATAATTATTTGATTATGAATATGCCGATGAACTTTCTGTCCATCGACTTATCGATTAATCAACTCATCGTTGCAGCTCTAGGTCAAAGGTCATGGACCAGGACCGGACTACCGGAGAAAGATCCAGGAGGGCGTTTGCATCCGACGCCAGGGACAGAACAGGGGCAGCGGTTGCCAGACTTACATAGCTGCGACAGACTGGAAGTCCTGAAAAAAGCCAGTAAGTGGACCTTGAGTCAAGACCGTCACCGTGAAGAATGAAGTTTAACACTTAAACGACATTATACCAAACGCACACAGCGACCGGGCGGGTCGCCAGAGTAACCGGAAACACAGACGCTGGACAGATGTTGCCGTCCAGCTTTTGAAACACATCATTTAAATGCCACAAGCACCACCAACGCAACTCCCTTCTCCATCGGCTGCGTGTGTCTGGAGGCAGAAATCTCTCATGCTGCACAAATAAAAGCAAAAGTATCTGCCTGAGCAGACGCCGCCGGAGAGACGACGTCCTGTTGGGATTTAGATGAACCCACCCTGAGGTGTCATAAAGGCACTCAACTAGTGACTCTCCTCCACTTTTGAGACGCAGAGGTTCTAGCGAGGCCGACATCAGGCCGCCAGCCTGCTGGTCCAGACCCTGATTTTTCGTCCACAGGAGAAGTTTTCCACTGGTCCAACCCCTGACTCAGCTGTACCTTCTCCAGACGCACTATTGTATTTGTCCACACGCACACCTGCCGGAGCTGAATACATGCAACAACATAGACCACAACCAGTCTGCCTGAACACACACAAACACACACACACAGGAACACCTTCAGTAAACACGTCACCATCCAGGCTTTTCATTCCGGTCTGTGCTTTTAAATTGGCTGCATCAGACCTGTTTTAATCAACACTTGACCTTGTAATGCTTCAATTAAAGCCCCCAAAGAGTCTAAAGTGCTGCTAGCGTCCTCTAGAGGCTACAGTGATCATTACAGCCACAATAATAAAGTGTCAGACAGATTAAACTGCTTCGCCATCTTCTACCAAAAACAGAAATCTACGTATCTACAACACTGAACACCGTTTTCAATCAATTAATCTGTAATGGCTGAGGTGCTGTACAGTAGGTTATATATGTGTGTGTGTGTGTGTGTGTGTGTGTGTGTGTGTGTGTGTGTGTGTGTGTGTGTGTGGTGTCCATTTAACATGGAGGCATGGCTGTCCACACTCACAACATCACTTGTGGACACAACACAGACACACTCAGCAACAGAGTTGATGATGGGGGAGGAAAACAGGTTAGACTGTCAAAAACATTTTTTCACTCTTATCTGTGTGTGTTTGTGTGTGTGCGAGTGTATATAGAGTGGAGTTGAGTATGTGTTACGATGCAGTCAGACAGAAAAACCCGCCTGGCGACACGTACCGCGTGGTGCGGGCGGCACGGGCAGGGTTGTAACCAGAAACTGCGGGAGCCAGCGTGGCTAGCGGGCTAACAGCAGCGGTCCACCAATTTGTCGGCGACGCGGCGTTTGATCAAACACCCTGCTCTCGTTAACGCCAGTCGCTGGATTTGGATTATTTGACTGTGATAAAACAGGAATAAAAAGAAAGACTATTTCCTGAATGAGGGCCCAGTCACACCCCTGCTCTCAAACTGGCCGGACACTGGGGAGCCTCATGACTCTGTGCATCACATTCAACGAGATTCAACTCTGCACAAAGCGACGGAGGCGGGTGAAGCGGACGTGTCTCGCCGCGTCATTCCCTGACGTCTAAACGTGCCGCTTTCACTTCAGCGCCACAAAATCAAGATGCTTTTCAGCCGTGTGGAAACCTTTTGACGTGACGTAAAGCAAAGTCTCCTATACATAAAGAAAAAACTATGAAAACTTGAGGAAGCCGCAGGAGGATGGAGCTGGCTCAGCTGTCGGTGCACGGTGTTTGGTGATGTGGTTAAAAGCTGCGCAAAACGCTAGTGAGTGGGCCCCGAGTCAGGATTATTTTACCAAGTGTGAAGACTGACTTCTGTTGGGTGAGATCACAAAATTCACCTCAAAGTTCAACAGAATTTGAACCCCACACGAAAAGTTCTGCGAGGATTTACTTTGCTTCTGAAACCAGATTCCCTTTATACCTCTTAAATTAATACAAGCTCTCAAAATGGTGCTGTCACAAATATTAACGTGACACGGCCACATCAATCATTCTGGCAACCATTTTCGCGATCAATCTACAGGACATCAGTAAAAAGTGAAAAAAGTCCAAGGGGACATCTGCAGATGTCTTGTTTTGTCCGATCAACAGGCCGAAACCCAAAAACTCTCACTTTACTGTGATACAAGACACAGAACTAATCGCTGCAGCCCCAAACCAGACCTGTCCTCTCCAGTTTTTGTCCTGCTGTGGAGAAACAGCTACGTGGAATCGTCCGTTCATGAATAAATGATGTGTGACAATGTCTGAGGGTGAGAGAAGGAAGAGCCCCCCCCAGGTTCAGGTTTCAACTGCCGGTGGAAGGTGTTTGGCTCAGGTTTGTCCCAGGAGACGTGACGCTGTGTGTGCGGGGGAAGTACAGTCATCGGTCCTCCTTCACCTACAAGACTCGTTACAGCTGAACGCCGGCCGGAGAGACAGAACGAGAAAACGCTCCTGCGGCGTTTGGTAAGAGGAATTCCTCTGACAGAAGGTGTAACTGCTGCTGCTATTACAGGACGACTTATTACCTCACATGTTCCATTTCCTCTTAAAGGGGAAATGCCTTGAGACTAACAATACGACTTCCCCCGTGGTGCTCTAACGCGATGTATTTAGGTCTCGGAAAAAATGTGTGCCGAGTTCAGCAGGGGAAATCAGAGAGAGAACGGATGGGGACTGGTTAGGCGTTGGGAGTAAACATCGTAGCGAGCTTCCAAGTGTTTTTGCCCGTTCGGTTTTCGTTGCTGGACTCCGCCGACCCCATATGATCCCTCTGTCGTTAGACGGCGGTCGCTGACTGAGTGGGATCGGTAATTACTGTTCCGATACTAGAGGAGTGCTCCGTTGCCTCCTCTCCAATGTCTTTTCCACTATGATTCTGCCCGTCTTATCTGTATGGGGTCCCTGTATGTGGATCTTGGAGTTACAGCAATAGCAAGCCAATTTAATTTATTGGAACTCCTGGGCTGCCGCCATCTTATACGCAACAGTTTACCGGGGTTGTACATTAATAAAATATTGATAATGGAGTATTTCTGGTGCCGACCGGCGAGGGCAGCAGTGTTTAAATCGTTTAGTCCGAGTGCACATTTGCATAAAAACCTGTGACTGCACACCAGGTTCCCATCATCACAGAAACGTTTGTCGCCGCCGACGTTCACTTCTTTACACCGACTTGTTTCTTTGACTTCATCGACTTCTGGGCAAAACTGACAGATACAAACACAGGACGTCGGTGTCTTTTCCTCCCGACTTCTCCACAGTGAAGAAGTGAAGCACTTTCTACCTAAATCTGCCGTGAACATTAAAAAAAAACCACATTAAAAACAATGGCTGTCCTGTCAGAGCACTGGTATTCCTGGTGTGGAGCGGTGGGGTCACTGAGTTTATTCACTGGATCATCGGGACTGCCGGTGATGAAGCAGACCAGTGAAAACAGAATCCAGGACTAGACCGGGCTGGAGAGGGCAGCGACAAGGAGGTAAAGAGCCGGGGGAAACTGGCCGAAAGCCCAGTAAGACAGGCTGTGACGGTCAGACTGAAGAATTTAAGTAAGGCTCAATTCCAACAGTGACTCACTGACACGCAGACATTTAAATCCCCAGAAGAAGCAGGAGGAGAGAAATTAAGAAACAGAACTGAACAAAATAAAACAAAGCGAGGTGAAGAAGGGAAGTTTGTGTAGGACGTAAATAAAAAGAGAGGGGTCCGTGGGTGTAAGTCGGTGACAAGTCTTCATTTGTCCAACACGTGAAGAAACTGTGCCGGTGCACTCGTGAATAACCAGTCTCCGGAATCAGGAACTGGTAAGAAGGGGGGCAGCAACCAGCCTCGAGAAACCGGACTCGTGTCCGAGATAAAAGCCAAACTTCGGTCTTAGTTTCTTCGCAGGCTTTTCAACATGTCGCTTAAAAGGAAAACATTCACACGTCTTGATGACAAGTATCAACATCTATTTCCTTCCCCCGAGTTGCCACAATATCAACAGTGTCTGAAGGTTTCTTTCCTTGAATCAGAAACTAACATTAACTTGGTTTTGACTGCATCCAGCAAATAGCTTCAGTCGAGACCCCGAGATGTTAAACTATATCAAACCAGGGTTAAAACACTGCATGAAATAATAAAAAGGTCACATGATGTTTCCCTCGCGACCGAGAGGCCTGTGTCAGACTCCACCCTCTGATGATGACGATGACTGGCAGCAGATCAGTCTCAACTCTTCTGACCGGAGCCCAGTGGGCAAACGGCGGCTCCACCCTGCAGACAATCTGCCGGCAGCAGCTCTGCCAAACATGCAACTGCATTGTTTCCACGAAACGCACATGGAGCTCAGTGAAACGCATCCGGCACCGACGTGAACGTACAGTCGTCCCTCCTTCGACGATGTCTTTAGTTTGACAACAGTGCGATTTTTATGCTTCCACGAGGGATTAAAGGTCGTTCTACAAGTTGCAGTGTGTGTGAACCGTTATTACAAAATGCCCAGTTTGACAAAAAAAAACAGCAAATCAAACTTTTTGTTCTAACTGCATTTAAATTCCCTTCCTCTCGGATCACGATGTCCAAACCCACACTTTCCTGAGTCGACTTTGCTATTTTCACGCTTTCTTCTCCACCTTCGTGTTCGGTTACCTCTTCTTCTCGGTGGCAAACTCGAAATATCACAGAAACAGCCAGTCAATCTTGGCAGCAACATTTTCAGATGTGATTCCCTAGTCCTGCCGTCCAGTGTTTCCTCCAGACCAGTTTGCTGCCCGTAATCTGTTCACTGGTTTTCCTAAAAGCTTAAGCAACAGCCGTCATTGCTTCATGTAATTCACCGGTCCTGTCCCTGCTAACCATGTCAGTAACAGCCCTTGGCGCGGTCCAAGTGAAGTACCGACTGACGTACCACATTAAAATACATACAGCACAAATCAACGGCTTTCTGAAGGTTTGCACGATGGTTGCGAAAAAGAGCGCGTCGATTTTGTGTTTCCTTGTTGGCGTGCAGCAGGTCTACATCAAGTGCAGCCTTATCAGACGTACAAATAACTGGTGTGTGCGCGCTACGGACGGTCTCGGGTTACAGATTGTCAGTTACTAATCAGGGAGATACCCCATCAATCCCTTTATTCCCCTGTTTGACCTTTTTTTCCTTTAGTATCTACGGACTCTCAGCATGTGTGCGCAGATGAAAACACATGGTGCTGCAGGACCAAGAAAATCCATCTATCGGCCCACATCTAAGACGATTTTTCTCTTTATACTTCAACACTGTGACGCCGTGTGTGTAACTGGACTGTTTACTGTCTACACGTTGTTAAACGCTGATGGGAGAGCGGGCACGGCGCAAGTTTTCCATTGTACGGATAAAACATCAGAAATTCTTTTTGAACGGAGAGATAATGCAGCGCTCGTCCCGCAGAGAGCGCACTGAAAACGAGCAGGAGGCGCCTCCCGACGTCTTTACTGCAGAAACAAACGTGCTGTCGCAGATGACGAGACCCAAAAAGACCGAAGTCGGAAAGATGCCGTCAGTCCGGGAAAAGGACTCTGACGCTTCACGAGGAGCGTGTGAGTACGTGACTGACACGCAACCTACACAAACGTGGGATTTATGTCGGGCTTTAATCAGAGTATTTCATGTTTTACTTGCTAATATAGTAGATGTCACCTCCATGAGAACCAACATCCCTAATGTAGTGTGAGGTCCACAGCACCAATTGTATCAAGCTGCAACAAAACACGCAAACTCCACATCTGCTACACATTCGTACGTGTGGCCCAACAAACTCTACATGTTGCATAATGAATCTAACTGGAGATTCAGTCTTAAAGCTGGAAACAAATAAGTGTGACAACACACACCTGTAGCTCTACAAAACACACACGTACCTCCATGTTCAGTTTGACAAAACAAACGTGTAGGTCAGCTCCTCTACACAACAGCTGGTTTGACGTGTGTAAAGCAGAAAAACACACACACACACACACACACACACACACACACACACACATCAGTGTTTTGACCAAACATACATGTTCAGTTCGTTCTCACTGCTGAAGGTTAATGAATCACATAGAAACTGGTCTGTTTCAGAGCGGTAGCTGTGATCTCACTGAACCATCAGTGTCTGTGTTCTGGAGCTCAATCTGTCAGTGATGCTGCTGTGTGTGTGTGTGTGTGTGTGTGTGTGTGTGTGTTGAGTCACTGTTGGCCTGTTGAACGTCCTCAGGGCGGAATTCAGCCTCAGCTGAGCAGCTCTAAATGTTTCCAGATGGAGGGAACGCCCTGCTGCTGCCGCCGCCGCCACCGCCTCCTGTGGCCCACCATCCCTCCCTCTAATCCTCCAACCATCCCTCCCTCCTTCCATCCATCCATCCATCCCTCCCTCGCTCCCTCCACCCGTCCGGCTGAGGTCTTTAACTGTTGCCGTCATCCAGGCTGACTCAACACAAGAGCAACAGGGACAGAGCGAAGCGTGTCTGATCCCATCACGGCAAAAGGTTTCCTCAACCGGAGCCGGACAAGAAGACTTTGTTGTGCTTGAGCATATAACAGGTCGAAACAGAGACAACTACCCAGCAGCTATTCTGACAATTCATTAATCACTTGAGTACTGGTCCAAGCAAAAGTTCTCAAAACTTAGGAGGTGCTGTTTCTCTATTTTATGTTGTTTCACAGTAAACTGAACGTCTTTGGGATTTGGATTGATGGTCACACAAAACACGACACTGGGAGTCGTCAGCTTGAACTTTGAGATGGACGTTTTTCACTGTTTTCTGACATTTTATAGACAAAAGCGACAGGTTGATTTATCAATGAAACAATCGATAATTAAAAAAATTGTTAGTTGCAGCCCTGAAAAAGTTTATTTACGGTAGGATATAAACGTATCTTAAAAGCTGCTAAAAATGCTACGGTGAGCTACGATTTTTTTGTTCACCAAAGGTAAATGTGATTTCAAAGATTCCCACCGATTTACAGCGAATCACTGATCACGGTGATTCCACTGACATTAACTCATTACTACCATTTTTTTCCTGCTGGTGAGGCCTTGCCTGTAGATTTCCCATACGAACTTAAGGGGACAGGCTTCTTAGCTGTCGAATCAACTGGTTAAAGCCTAAAACTGTTTCTGCAACTGATGAATTCTGAGGAACATTTAGGGCCTGACTGACAATTATATTGCGGATGCTAAAGTCTTCCAGCGCTTCATCAAACGTATTGGTTCCTGTCGATATAGACACAAAAACGATTCAAATAAATCAGTCTTGGCCAGGGAAATGGTGTTTTCCCTCAGTAATCCAACCACCCCTTCCTTTCCAAATGTTTTGCTTCCCTCAACAAGAAACCTGTATTTGAAAATGGAGCTAATATCATGCTCACAGATCTCGTTCCCTGTTCCCTGCTGACTTTATTTGGACCGTCGCTTCTTCCTCCTGGGGGCTGTATTCAGTTTGGATTCTGACCACAACTTCAGCGTCTGTAAAATCCATCTCTGCGTCCTCAGCAGCACATCAGAACGTCTGACACCGTGCAGAATGAAAAGTGAAAGAATTTTTATGGGCTCCTCAAAATGGGACCACATGGGGACCTCAGAGGGATCTTTGAGGAACTCCTTAATGGGGGTTTTATGAGCACTAACAGGACTGTTTTCCACAGCATTACAAAGCTCAGAATAAGGTCAGAGCTATTTGTCTGCAACTGCTGGCTCCACACCCAACGTCCCACTGCCGTCGTATAAAACCCCTCAACAAAGAGTCCAAACTGTAGGAATTATAGAGAAAGAGGCCGAACTACAACGACAGCGAAAGGAGAACCGACAAGTTTAAGCACTTTAAGGTGCAGCTCCTCTTATGGCCACTAGATGCTGTCTTCTCCGAAAAAACACTACACCTGTTTGTAAGTCAGATGGAAAGTTGACATTTTGACTCACTGACGGCAGACAAGTTCTTTTTCTGAGAAATAAAACTGAAAATCACTTGGACAGTTCTGTTTCTATTCCTGATAAATCCGCAGAGAAAAGTTCAGACTCTGGACCACACAGGGGGGAATTTTCTGAGTCTTCTACTAGTGCGTATAAAAACTTCTTTACACAGAATTACCTTTATTTAACAATTTGAGTTCAAATGTTAATCAAAAAGGATTACGCAATTACGATGCGTTATTACAAACAGTAATGGTACATAATTAGCACCACAACTCGTCACCTCCGCAGTCACGTGTGGCATTTGTAAGTCAGGATTAAACGGGCCGTACAAACATCCCTGACAGTTGGTTCCTGTGTGCTGTCAGTTTCGCTGGTTTCAGATCTGCATTTGTGAATTCTGAGGTTTCGGATCAGCAGCCACAGCTGATGAAAAGTGGTGAGGGCAGCAGCCCCGGTTCATCAGAGGAAACAGACAGAGACAAAACGAGAAGTGAGACCAAAAAACATGAACATGAACAAGAACATTTCACTGTTTCTAGGAGACGTCTGAAAACCATCTGACAGAGTCTCACCAGTAGTGGAGCTAAAAATGTGAAGGCTGCCCTGAGGGTGGCGCTAGAGGACATTAAAATCTAAAGGGTTCATCCTCTGAGGAGCAGAAATTGGATCTGGTCCATCTCGTGGAAATCCGCCCATTAATTTTGAATTTTTTTTTTGGAGGGTATAAGACGCAATTTTGTCCTCATGGTGGCGCTGGGGAAAAGGTCAGAAGGTCACCAAAATCATACGGAATTATCCTCTGAAGGTCCTGAATAGTTTTTGTTGAATATTTTGCTCTGCGCTGAGGCGCTCAACCAATTTAGCAAACTTGGAACTTGGTTTTCTGTATGTCAAAGCCACGGGTTTAAAGTACACTTTGGCTAAAAGAAAATGTATCTTTGTTTTAATTTACATTATTATTCTCGTAAAAAGACACTAAAATTGAACATGAATGAAAGACAAGGCAGTAAACGACAATTTTGTCCAACATAAAGTATCAGGTCTCAAATTTATTATTTGATAGATTCATTAAAAAATTATATAAATGCAGGAAATAGTCAACTTTTTTTCCTTTTTGTTGAGGGATCTCTGAAGGACCTCTGACGTTATTGCGCCTTTGCTGAAACCAAACTTCCATCCCATGCAAAGGATAAAATCTAAGAGTCTAGAGCCGGGGTAGCACCTCTGAGGGGCCACACTGAGCCAAATGTTACCACAGAGGCGGTGATCCTCATTACAATTCATCCTGAGGGGAACATGAATGTCTGAACCACATTTCATCTGAATCCATCAGATAGTTGTTGAGGTATTTCAGTCTGAGCCAAAGTGGCGGACTTTCAGACAAACGAGGCCCTCGTTAGAGCCACGCTGCATTGAGCGTTCACTGTAGTATAAGGTGTCAACGTCAGTCCGAGCACGTTCCCTGTGCTGCTAGGATGCTGTGACCTCTGACCTTTGCCGCCTGTAAGTTCTGCCATTAACGAAACGTCGGTTAAAAGTTGAGCGATGACTGAATGTGGAGGCCCACTGCTCTCTGAGTTCGAACAATATGAGGAAGTGAAAGAACTATTCTCAAGACCTATTATGCAGCAACACAAAGGACCAACAGCACGTGCACACACACACACACACACACACACACACACACACACACACACACACGGCCGTGTATCCATTACACTGTCTCACATTCATTTCTTGGAGAATTACCAAAACCATTACCACTACTTGTCCAGCCCTAACCACTGATTTACGTTATGGGGACCTGCTTTTTGTCCCCAAAAGGAAGTGGAGTCCCCACAATGTGACCGTGTAAGCAGATTTATGTCCCCGCGAAATGAGCAACATCAGTTGCTAAAGATATAGAATTGTAGTCAGCGTTAAATCAAATTCCTTTCTTAAAAAACGCTGAAAGACCCGCTGTTCTCGGAGCCATGACCTGTCGGAGTTAGAGTCCTTCGTGGAGGCCATCAACAGCAGCACTTTCTATGTGGAAGTTGAAGGTAACTGAGATAAATACTGAGGGGTGTACAAATAATGTGCTCACTCTGAATGGACAGTCTCTACGCGGACGTGTTGAACTGTGAATGGTGGCATTGTGGTTGTGAACGGTTTAAGAAAACAACGCGTATTTGCCGTCAACCTCGTCAACTCTCCATCCTAGAGTAGGTTTGGGTTTAGTGGGAGGGAATGGGCTGGTTTGGGGAGCAGCACCAGACTAAACCGCTCAACATTTACTGACTGACTGTGTGAAAACCTCGAAGCTTTGTCCCCCTCACGCTCCGCCTCGCTGCCTTGCACCTCCCCTCCCAACGCACAGGTCGTACCTCTGCTGATTCGTTGTTTCTCTCCTGACAGGATACCGGGAGTGTCGATGATGCTGATGCTCTGAAGAACCTGATTGGGCATCTGAGAGCAGATAAACCTGAAAACACACACACACACACACACAGGAGGGTGAGAGTCAGCTATTCGTCACATTTTTCTGTAGTCTCCAACAGGGACAGAGGGGTCGCTCGACAGGCTCTCGACCACCTGTCCCCCTCCCGTCCCCCTCATCCCCGTCAGAGACATACAGAATGATTTAAAACCAGCTGTAAGCAGAAAGATCAAAACCCACGTAAACCAGCTCATTTAAGGAAATGTCGAGATAGACGGTATCAACAGCTGCAAGTAGTGCAGCACTTTGCTAAAGCGCTAAAAAATCCTAACTCATAAATAGAATCCATTAATAACAATGAAAAGGTTATTACTCCCCTGGTATGACTTGTTATGTTCCTCTACAGAACAAAAGGACAAAAGAAAAATCCAGAAACAGCTTTCGCATTCCCACTTTTATTCCTACAGGAAGACAATTAGAGCTCAGTTTGTCTCCCCAGAGGAAGAGGAAGGCTTTTTTTTTTTTTTTTACTTTTTATTTCACTTTTCATCTTTTTCTGCAGCTAATACCCAGAATTTTGGCATATATGTGGCATATTTTCCTCGCGAAGTGGAATGCGTAACAGGGATGTACTGTATATAAGAACTAGAATCGGACTCAGTAGAGCGCACACCTCCGCCAAGGCCAAAAATGATGAAAATGTCGAAACATGCTCTATTTCTGCCCTATACGATAAAGAAAGGGATGAAAAAAAAATTCCCGGAGCCGCCGCTTTAACCAGATTCACACCAAAATGCAGCGGGCTCTTCCCCTGGGCCGCGCCCCGTCCCTCCACCAAGTTGGGTTCAAATCGGCTCAGTACTTTTAGTGTGAGCCTGCTGTCAAACAAACAGAAAAGGGTGAAAAAACAACTTCCTTGTCGGAGGTAACAAAGAAATCCAGATGATTTAAACACTGCTTTCTTTTTTTTCCCCATCAGTAACAACATTATTTAGTAAGAAATCTTTGTACCATTAAGATTATTACGCCTTTTCTTTTCCTTCTTTAGAAAAATGTTTTTAAAAAGACCTGATTTTAAATTTTTTTAATCTCTTTTTGATCATTTCAATGTATAAATGAACTGAATCTGAACATGAATGAACAGAGGACTAAATCAGCGTCTTCCTGTCGCGCCTGAATCCTCCAGGTGGACTAGCTGACTCCAGTTCTTACATCACGTTCCGGTTTGGTTTTGTTGTGACAGCCCCTCCACAGGTCGGAGCAGCTGAAGTGATTTATTATCCGGATCTTCTGCTCGTGCCGTTGTTTCAGTCAGGAAGGACCCGTGTTGTTTCACAGAGGTGAGGAGCTACGGACTCGTTTACACAACTAAAGTGCAACAGCAAACGTGTTTCGTACAAAGACATAATAACGATCTGATTATGTTTCTATTCACATAACGACGATGGTTTTAATTTACGTGTCAAGTTGCAAACGCTTCGACACTGAACACATCAGTATGTTCACGTGTTTGTTTTCCGGCAAAACGTCTGATCCCACAGCGCAACACCCGCCTGTGGTGACTCCAGCGTCGTTCAACTGGTTTACGGTTCTGTTTAGACCCTCGCAGCACCTGGTTCAGGATCTGGAAAGATCCTGGTCTGGTTTAATAGAGATAAGGTTCTCAGTGACTTCAGACACAACCTGTTTATTTACACTGAACCAAAACCACCATCTTTCCCGAACCTGGTCTCTGGTTTGTACGTCCGCCACCTCCTGGTGACGCCGCTGACGTTAATTAACGGAAAATACATTCCCTCTGAGCATAGTCGAGGCAGCGATTACGTTTCCCACAAAGCGTGTTTGCTGTTGCAGTTCAGCTGTAATGAAAGCGTGTGTGTGTGAGGAGAGAGAGAAACCGTCTACCACCTTGAATTACATTTAGGTTAAATTTAGCCGACAGCAGCTATAAATTGTCTCGGTGCATCGGAGCTGCAGGCTGGCGGCGGGAAAAAACAGAACCGCCGCTCTGACACGTGGTGACGCACACCAACTTCCCCACAGACAATAACTTATTGTGGAAGGTTCCTCCGTCGCACCGACCGGGACGAGATAGGATTCCTGGTTAGAGGAATTCCTCAGGTACATATCAATACACACACACACACACACACACACACACACACACACACACACACACACAGAGTTGGAGGGTCAACTGTCCTTCCATTTCCTCTTAGAAATATTTCTGGACAGAGGAAATTCGTTTGGACAGGGGCGTTTTTAGCTAAATTTAAACCCCCGATACGAACTCTGAGGGCTGAGGAATCTGACAGCCACCGTGTGTGTGTGTGTGTGTGTGTGTGTGTGTGTGTGTGTTTATACATCAGTCTGGGGTGAAGGAGGTCACTTCCCAGGTTGTGAGTGTTTTGAGGAAAGCAGTGACAGGAGTGTGAAGACTTGCCAGGATATGTGTGTGTGTGTGTGTGTGTGTGTGTGTGTGTGTGTGTGTGTCTCATGTTTTCTGACAAACAGCAGTAGAAAGTCAAAAAACCCTGTTTCCTTTAAACGAGACGACAGCAGTGGAGCAGCGAGGCCCGGTCGGTCAGGTCTTCATCCTGACTCAACAGTTGCCCCAACGCCGTCGGCCATCACCCATCACCCGTCACCCGTCAGTCAGTCAGTCAGTCAGTCTGTCTGTCTGTCTTTTCTGTCATTTTGTGATTTGGTCATGGAATAAATATTAATAAGGGAAAAAAAAAAACAAAACCTATCTTCATATAATTCAAATTAGTTCTAACTCAATCAACTATAACAGCAAGTTTATACACATCAATGCATCAGTATTGATCGCTCACTAATAATATGATACATACTTGTATATCCCTCACAGGGCTTGAACTTTCTGCAGAGTTTATACTTTGCTTTGATACTTTAAGTACATTCATCCGTCGGCACTTTTGTACTTTTGAATGCAGGACTCTTACTGGTAGCGGAGAATCTCCACGCTGTGGCAGTGGTGCTCCCACTTAAGTACAGGATCTGAGTACTTCTCCCGGCTCCGCTCACTAAAAAGATTGGCTGCCGTCCTCTGACTAAACGACGTTCCTGCCTGCAGGGAGTCACGGTAACATTCCACAGCTCAGAGAGACTTTGACAGGAATGAGTTCTCTTAGTTCTTCCCCATTACAGCCCATGAAAACCCTCCCGTATCCATAACAGTGCATATTTACAGAACATCTTACATAACGTGAGCGCAACATCAGAGCACCTGAGCATCTACACGTGCAGGACGAAACACCTAGAAAGGAAATGTGCTCAGAGATAAGTCACTCCCATTGCATCGCGGGTGTCACAGAAGGTTCTACGGTGTGTGTGTGTGTGTGTGTGTGTGTGGCGAGAGCAGAGAAACGTGAAGCTCTACAGCTCCACAGTCGATAAGAAAACAAGGCCGAAGCAGCGCCTGAGAGGAATCCCTCTGTAAGGATGAAGTGGCCACCAGGGGAGGTTTACGGGCTACTGGCATGATAATGCACTTTCCCTCACCACTGATTTCACAAGCTACACGACGACAGATAAGATAAAACCTATTGATCGGTGATTAAAGTGATTAACGATCCCGGAGATCAGCGGACGAGCATCCATTATGGAATAATCCACCAGCTGATTTGGGTTTTTATTGATTATTAATTTCGGCCATCTGACTGAAATTGAGTTTTAGTCTTTGGAGAGCAAACAAGTCATTAGCTGTAATTGCATTTCGGTCATTTGATTATTGGTAGTTTTAGTCCAGTTTTTGCCATGAACTTACACTACTGGTCAAAAGTTTGAGGACACCCCCATTTCCCCAGTTTTTAATGAAATTTCAGCTGTGAAAAACCTTAAATGGTGCAAATGTCAGCAGGAAACTGCCAGAGGTATAAAAAAAAAATTAAAAAGAAGTTGAGGTAATCACAACCTGAGAAATCCTGTAAACCTGATAGAAAATAGGGTTTTTTTTCACTCTCGGCTTTTTCCTGCAGCAGTGGAAGGAAATGAAGCCTTGAACGTTGAACGATTCTGTCTGTACAAAGGCAGAGTTGGAGCAAAGTGTGTTCCTACACCCTCTGATTCACCATCAGGTCAACACTGTGCTGCAGGAAGTAGTTACTGGTAAACTGGTGTCAGACTGGGAGACACCAGAGAGAGAGACAAGTAACAGAGGAAGACAGACTGGTTGGTTGGGGCTTCGTCCTACAGCAAGATAATGACCCAGAACGTTAGGAGAACAGAACCAGACGGCGGCTTCACATGATGGAAGACCAGCACAGCCTCCAGACCTGGACCCCAGGGACCTGGTTTGGGATGAACTGGACATAATGTGAAGGCAAAGCAACCTGCAAGTGCAACAGTGTTTGGACCAACTTTCTGAACAATGTAGAAAGAAACGTCAGGAGTTCAGCTGCTGGACGAGTCAGAAATTCAGAGTCAGTGCAGTTCAACAGGAAGATTCAAGGATTCCTTGAGGTTTTTAATTTCCGATTTAGTTTGGTTGTTCTGCGCTTTAATTTCAGAAACACTGAGAAATGAATCTACAACAACTGGAAAAATGGAGGTGTTTTTGAGGTGTAGTTCTGAAAATATTAGCAGTACTTCAGAGGAAGATTGAGATCAGGCGTACTCAAATACAAGTCACAGAGGTCCACTTGCACAATCTCAACAGTGTCACAGGAGTGCAGGTGCAGGAGGGTTGGGTTGAGTAAAAACCCCAGAACTGTGAGCATAAAACATAAAATTTTTCTGTACCAACTGTTGTGGTGTAAACACTGATGTTAAATGTTAGTGAGTTTGCTGCGTTATGTCTTTTCACTGTATCCAGAGCTTAAAATGAGTCCATCTGTCCATAATTCACTTGTCATTTATTTCTTTTTTTGACAAAAACCGTAATAAATTGACCTCAGGTTTCATTTACAGAGGTTACCTTTTTATTTTGCCCCATTTTCCTCATGGAAAAAGCTGAATTTTTGTTTTGTCATAAAGTGAATTCTGGGACTGTACAGAGTGAAAGTGACTGAATAACTGGACTGATCAGAGGAAAGTAGCCTAATGTGGATTCTGGTATTATTCAGCCTCAAAGCACTGGTCTGAGACTGGTCATGATGTTGCCATGATTGGGTCCATAATCTAATGAAACACATCGATGAAACAAATCTGAAAAATAAAACTGTAAAAACTGTAGCCAGGAAACTTGTTTCAAGCAGAGCAGGATGATTTCATGAGGATTTATTAAGATGAAAATGAGTCTGTGGCGTTTTGTTTTCTGTTTGTTTGCTCCAAAGTTGAAGCGTGTGTGTGTGTGTGTGTGTTTTTTTACCTGTTGAGGAAGGAGTTTCCAAACGCGTTGAGTTTCCTGAAGGGCTTCTTCGGGTCAACCACCAGAGCGTTGCCGGGGACGACGCCTTCGTTCTCGCCGTACATCACGGCGATGAAGCCGTCGGTGGTCGGCTCCGGACCGATCCTCATCCCCGGGAAATCGTGCTCCAACAGATACCTGGGCAGAGCGGGACAGGACAGGTCGAACATCAGCGGGTTCTATTTTCACTCTGTTCTTTTGTCGTTTTCTTATTTTGTTTGTCCGTCCCGTTTTATACTGATGAGACCCCGATTATTAACTGATTAACTGATTAATCATGTTGTATATTAACGCTACAGTTACCAGAGTTTAAGTTATGACCTTTTTAATACTCACAGGAAAACAACTCGTGTGTGTGTGTGTGTATGAAACATATGTTTTGATGTGTTTTACAGATCCACACACAATAAGCAACCATCTGCTTTATGGCTGATGAAAGTACTGCTGTTGCCTTAGATCAATGGTTCCCAGATATTCATTTCTATTTCATTGCTGTGTGTTTATTACATTTCTCCCCGCAAACAAAAACAACCTGTTTCAAACGTAGGAGAACAAAATGAGCAACACGCATCAAAATCACAGCATTATATGGAAAACCCTGGTAAATATGCTGCAGCTTGGACTGGGGACGTCGACAGCTCGCAGGTCAACATCAATCAGAAACAGCATCCGGAGGAAGAATGAAAGATTTGTCTCCATAAATAAAGGGCTGTCTTTGGTTACATTTCTATCTGATACAGGTCGGTCCATAAATGGGACGTCTTCCTTGGTTTTAAAACATTTGGGAACCACTGCCTTGGGGTAAAAAGATGCCATCATCATTTCTGTTAGAGGGCTGCCGGCCACGCTGTTCTGGATACGGCTGTGGCGGTTTGAATTCACGGCTCTGTACCTGCCGTTTACGTTGCTCAGTCATTTCATTCATCTGGTAAGTCAAACCGGGCGTGAACCAAACAGCCTGCCGCTGCCTTACAGCCACATTTACTCTGCGCGTCTTTGTCTCTCAGTCAGTGGATCTGTCCCGTTCAGTCAGAAGGGAGCTGGGTTAATAAAAAAAATGTCAATAAAATAAAAACAAAACACTTCTTTCCGATCCTTTCATCTCAACATTGACCTCGTCGACCTCTCGCACGCTTTTCCTCGTTAAAGAAGAATGAGAAAGGAAGGAAGAGATGGAAGACGGCTGCAGCGAGTCTCTGTCCTCTGACTTCCTGTTGTCGCGATCCACATGGGCATCAAAGAGAGGAGAGCCAAAGATGGAAAACTACCAGAGACCGTTACTAGGAACTCTGAGCCGGTTTACGGCCCCACAACCCTCGGCCCAGAGTTTCGTCATCATCAGCCGTCGTGTTTTCACTGAGCTGCTGATCCAGAGGGACTTTCCCCGAGACGAAGAGTTTCCGTTATCCGCTGTGGTTTGGGAAATGATCGGCAGAGACCGGCCGGATGCCGACTGTGATCGCTCGGTTACTGAGGTTACACAAGCGCCCAAATCCGGGATCTGAGATCCGGGTAGTTCCCGAGAATTCTCATTCTGGAAAAACCACCTGCAGGAACCTGAGGTGTGTGTTCGTGTGTTCAGTGCGGTCATACGTGCTGAAACACAGACAGCTTTCTCCAAACCTCATAAGCACCACCACAGAACCGACATAGTTCAAGTCTCAAGTCCGACCCAGAAATGTGGTCATTACAGCGACACAACTAGATCAACTTTTCAGCTGCAGCCATTTCGTCTAGTTTCTACCGGTTTTCATCCTAAAATGGCAGCTCACAGTTCAGTTGTGTGTGTACGTATTGTCTGAGATACTTATGAGACATATGAGATCGAGGACGAGACGACCGCCTGACTTTGTCACTGCTTCTCCACCTCCCTCATCCAAAGTTTATTTTTAGTGAATGATCCGAGTCATCATCCCATGCTGACAACAAAAACCCTCAGATAAAGGTGAGTGTCAGGAACAGGGAACAGCCTTCTTTTCACTTACATACAGCAAAGATTTAGTGTCGGCCATCGAGCCGCCTACGCTCCGAGACTGGCTTGACCCCGGACTCTCTTTTTCTCTTACGAAGGGTCACGAGAAGCAAAACGTAGTCGCTTCCAGAGCTCGGAGACTCTTCTTTCCACACATCTGCTCGGCAGCAAACAAAAGTCAACATAGCAAAGCTCCAGCTCAGACTTGATGACACTTGCTACCTGAGCTGTAACGATTAAGCAGGAGAATAGGATCCTGCTGTGACGGTAATGTGGTCTGGAACTGATCCAGTTCCAGACCACAGGTGAGTAGCAGGTGGTAATGGGCTCAAAGCTTCCCAGTAAATCCACAGCTGCTGTACTGCAGCACTTGCTGCTGGGAGACCATGTCTTATTCACCGGCAACGCCGACAGAAACCAGCTGCTTAGACCTCTTGACTACAACCACCAGAGGCTGGATCACCAACTGGGCAAAGTGGGCAACTGCACAGGGACCCGACCCTCAAGGCCCCCCAGATTACCTGTGCAGTATTTACATTCATAAAACCGCATCTTATTTTTGTCCCAGCGCACCTCTGTGGGTTAATCCGGCCCCGATTAACCCACCTTCCATAATAACTTCCATAATATCTAGACTCTGTTTACATAGCTCCATTCCAACAGGAGAAGACAAAGAAGTAGAGAAGTAAAGAAGAAGAAAAAAAGAAAAAAGAAAAAAAAAAAAAAAAAAAACAAAAAATAAAAACATAAAAGAATGAGAGGTTTGAAAGTGAATCAACAAATGTGAAAAACTCAAAAAAAAAAAAACAAATAACAAAATTGTGTTGTAGATTGAGCCATTTAACAACCCCCCCTAAGGCAGCAGTTGCAAATATGGAAGCAGAAAGAAGGGTTGGCCAATACTAAAATAAAGCCTCTCCTCTCTCTGGAGAACAGGGATCAGGGATATTATTATGTATTTTTTTTCTTCTTTTTTTTTTTTTTTTTTTTTGTACATTTTTTTTTTTTTTTTTTTACTGATGATGGTGCAAGAATAAAAGGTTTGGGGGAGGGTGGTCACCAAAATGGATTCATCCTCTGGGAACCATTAACATCTAACATTTAAAAAAGTCCTGGAGCTTAATCCTTTACACTGCCTCTGATCCTGTCGTGTTTATACTACAACGTTACACCAGACTCTGAACTGTCCCTTCTGCGTGCACCAATCAGAGACCACGCTGCGACCTCTTTGTGGTCCTCGAGCCGTTCACTGAACCACAAAGAGGTCGCTGGTTTCATTTCACCTCTGTCAGAGAAGAAGAACAGCATTACATTTGTTGACTCTGCAATTTGCTGAAACCTGTTCCCATGATTCACAGCGCTCCTCCAAGTTCCCAGGACTCTTGCTCTGGGAAGGGTGGGGTCTTAGGAGTGGCCCGCTCGCCCACACACACACACACACACACACACACACACACACACACACACACGCACACACACACACACAGAGCCAGCAGCCAAAAGTTCTCAGCTTGTGTTGGGCATAAACTGATGGTTTAAACTCTGGTTTGATGCCAAAACGCATGACTGTTTGTACCCAACATGTAGACAGACACACACACACACACACACACACACACACACACACACACACACACACACACACACACACACACACAGTCTGCAGACATTGTGTCTTATCTAATTACGATTAGATAAGCTAAGTGAAGTGTAACTGTCTATAAACAGGGCAGTTTAACTAAATAACCTTGTTATGGTGTGTCTGACCACGCGTGTATCAGCAGGTGGTTGTGCAGCTGAGACCACAGTGAAACCGCTGCCTGTTGCTGTATTCAGCGACACTGATAACGTTTATGAAGCCTTCTTCCGACACGGAACCCGTTCCGACTCGTTGCCCTGGCTTCATCTACCTGTTTTGTGATTTGTTGATTCACAGATTATTTTCATGTTTAACTGACTTAATTAAAAATGTCAGAAAATAGTGAGAAATTAGACAACATCTTTTTTTTTGTCTTTTTTTGTCCGAACACAAAGATGTTCAGTTCAATGTCACATAAGTTGGAACTAGAAAGAGAACTGTTGGTTTTTTGGCCTGATAATGAATTAAAACGACTGTCGAATAGTTTAATAGTGTGATTACTCAACTACCTGTCATTCATCGTCTTTTATGCACACAATCCGTTTAGAAAACAGTGAAACATTGTGAAAGAGCCGGTTTTAAGTTGTCGAGGAGATCGACTTTCTCAGATCAGATCAGAGCCAAACAAGGCTAAAAACCTTTGCACAACCAAAGTTGAACAAAAACCAAACCGACACTTTCTCCCTGCGTTTTCGATGTTTATAAAAGCTGCACAGACGAAAAAATGAATATCCAGCAAAACTCTTTAGTTACAGCATGTGAGCAAAGAGGAATGAAACCAGAGTCCGAACTCAAAGTAACAGCCCGTCGGTCGGTTTTTGTCCAGAATTTGCTCTCGAACAAGCTTAAATGATGATACCAGAGGGTTTCACTGTGAGGAGGGGGGCTGAGCGTCCATCGCCTTCACGACGGTAATTGCGGCTAAGTTTTGAAATCCATCAGCAGAGCGGCCTGAGGGAGAACGAGAACACTCATGAGGAGCATCAACACAAAAGGCTCTGATGGAAAGAGCCACAGTGATCGTACGACGGTTGTTTTGGAGTGTGAGAGGAAGTGGCGGTGGAGTGAACAGTTGTTTCCTTCAGAATCACTTTCCCGTTAATTATTGACCAACGTGAGCGTGAAAATCGATACGCGTTCATATTTACTCGTCTGTCTGGAACCTCGCCCTTGATGTAACTTGTGCAAAATTCTTTTTACAGCTTATCAGCAAATCTTTTCTCTGCCGTCGCAAACTCGATTTCATCCCGGAGGAGGATTTTTTCCCCACGTTCACAAAGGCTCGGAAATTATTTCTGAACATTATTTCACAAACTCGAAATCTGACTGACCCTTATTTGAGCCCATGCACAAACTTTACAGGTGAGCAGGTGACATTTTTACGAAACGTGGCAAATGTCTCATTACATCAGTGTTTAATGTTGTTTTAACACATGCAGCCATACAAGAACTCTGCCTGAACAATATACAGTTTAAACTCAACAAATTGTTGCCCAACTGGCTCAGCAGCAACAACCACAGATTTTTGCTGGAGCCTGGTTCTGGCTGCGGCTCTCGGAGCGCTGATTGCGTCAGACTGTGGGAGACTCTGCAGGTCACGGCTCGTCTCTGCTGCCGGAGATCCAGGTGGAAAGTCGCTGTCGCTCCGCCTCGGATAACACCCTGCTCTGCGGTAACCTTCCTCTGACAGTGCTGAGTCCTGACACACAAGCCGCCGGCGTCTGACGGTCGTCCTCGAAACCCCCGAGGACCCTCGAGGGCGACCGTCAGACACGCGTCAGCGCTTATCAGCCGCTTTGGATGACTGAGCGTGTCAAAATAAAGGAATGCGGTGTGTGCTGGGTGCAGTGATAACCAAATCTAAAACCACGAATCCTCTTGTCAGCCAAAGACTTGAGTACATATATTTCCTGCCACTCGTGTGACTTATTGCTGAGAAGAGACTTTAAATGGGAGGATTTTCATATGAAGTCTGTCTGAACGTGCCTGTGTAAGTGGTATAACCTGACCTAGATAAAGGTTGGTTGACCTGCATGTGGCACCACCATCACTTTCCAAAACTCAGAGATATTCAGTGTATCAATTCACTGATTAAGGTAAAACATGTCTAGACCCCGAAGAGCAAGACAAGCCAAACTCCACTGAAAAATGTTCCTAATTAAGATGAAAGTTTTATTTGGCAGCTGTAGTTTTATAGTCGAGAAAACCTTTTCTATCTAACAATGGTCTGCCCTTTAGTTCGGCATGCACCTGATCCACATCTTTTTTTCAACACTTTTGCTGTTGCTTCCCTTGGCAACATACTGATAAAAAGGTGTAACTAGCATCGAGAAACAAACTAAAAACTTGCTGCCCTCTTTAACTGCACATGTGCTCCGTTCGTTTGTTTTTTCAGCCGAGTTTACCATGAGACCAGCTCGATTGGTTCGGCTCTACCACTTGTGTATGGCTTGATCTTTCTTGTAAAGACCGCGTAGGGGGCGTAAACTGACCCAACACCCAATAAAAGGTGGTTTGGCCCATCGTGTGGCACCGCCATCAACGTCCAAAACTCAGTGATATTCGGTTTAGCGATTATATCACACAAAGAAAAGCAGCAAATCCTCACATTCAAGAAGCTGAAATCGGAGAATGACCGGCATTATTGCTTATTAAATCACTTCCATGATTAACTGACAAAAAGGTCAAGACCCTGAAGAGAAAGTCGCGCCAGACTCCACTGAAAAAGTATCCTATTTAAGACCTCCTTCCTACAGGAAAAGACTCTGGTCACTCCTCAGATCAGCATGCACCCGTTTGCTTGTTTGGTTATTTTTGTTTTTTAAAGGCTTGTTGTTGATTCCACCTCCATCTTCTACCAGAACGGACTGATGAGCGGTGTGACAAGCACTGAGAACCCAATCTAAAACACGAGCCCCCTTTAAAATACACACCTGCTTGTTGGACTTAACGTTGGCTGAATCCACCATTGGAGTCGTGTCATTCGTTTGACATCTGATATTATGCCACAGTTTGTTTCTTATTCGTGTGTGTGTGTTTCCCCCTGAGAGGCAGTGTGTTGATCAGCTCTCTAACTCGTGACAACGCGCGCCCGCCTCCAGGGCGGGAAACAGCCATATTGGAGATTTAAGAAAACACTGAGGTCATGAGTCCCACGTGCGATAACAATCACCGGCAAGGCTCAGAGTTTCACACGGAGAGTTACGCTGAGCTTTGCTGACAGGAATCATTTGTGTCGTGACGTTAACTTTATCAATCGTCAGCTTTGATCAATTTTGCAGAAAAACCGTTTGAAAACATCTCATCGAAACCCAAACCACGGACGTATGTAAATGTAAAACAAAGGTTTGGCCCTGGATCCGACCGTACAAGTGGTTTATCCAGAGGCCAAACATCTCCAGCTGCTGTTCTTCCTCTGGTGCTTGACAGGAAAGCGTTCAGGAGGAAAACGGATGGTGTGATTAGGGGGAAGTGGAAAGTGAGTCCCATTTTCTTCTGTACCGTACAAATTACGATGGTTTATGAGAGTTAACTTTCCCTCAAGTGGCTCGACTACACACTGAAAAATTCTGCTGTCAACTTTGTCTCAAGCGCCTGGAAAAGAAGGCAACAGGGATTATTTCATTAATATTTATTCAGATTTGTCCAATACTGAATAGTAAATGGGTTTTTTTTGTTTTTTTGTGAAAGATGTTTAAGCTGCTTCTCCGTTCTTGGACTTTCTCTGTTGTTTGGAAATGCACACGCAGAACTCTGGTTAATGTGAATATACGGCGTCTCGTACGTCCATGATCTCACTCTGTTAATCTTATATAATTAATGAAACATGGCCTCTATGGCCATTGAACGACTCATTAAAAGCTGCTGAATCAGCTGTGATCAGCTCCTGTCTGCAGCGTAGCCGTGGAGGTCCAGACAACTGTCCCTGGATCACTGAGATACTGAAGGAAACTTAGAAACAGGAAGGTTCTGAATGGAGTTCTGCAGTCAGAAGAACAGCCATTTTCCTACAATTTCGAAGAAGGTTTCTAGAAATTTATCCGCGATGGACATCAGAGGTAACGATGTCCTTGGAAAACTTCAGCCACAGTGAATCTAAAAATATGTGCGTCAAGCTGAAATAGCAGTATACGCGTTGAGTATTGATTGTTACCTCAATGGTGGCTACGTCCCTGAGGCAGAGACCCGAGAGTGTGTGTGTACGTGTGTGTACGTGTGTGTGTGTGTGTGTGTGTACGTGTGTGTATATGTGTATGTGTATGTGTGTGTGTGTGTGTGTGTGTGTATCTGTATGTGTGACCTTCATCAAGTCTCCCAGTTGAGCTCCCGATCCAAACTGACTATTTTAAAACTCTCCTCTTTGAAACCCAGAGTGTTTTATTTCAGCAAAGAAACCAAATCTCGGCCCCGACGTCTCCCTGTCCGGCGTCGGTCCTCCTGCCTTCAGATCTCACTCTAATAACAAAACCGCAGGAAATATCACAGCCGCCTGCTGCCGCTACGGAATAAAGGGACAAGCCGCGCGAATACACAGAACAATGGCAGATCGGTTACACAGAACTGATGATCCGAAGACGCTTTCAGACGGAGGACACCTCCGTCCCGTACGCCTGACAGCGCCGTGGGAGCCCCCGTGGAAACTGGTCGATCACTAGGGCCCTGCTTCAGCGAGGCTGCCGCGTTTTAATGGCACTACGGTACCCAGGAGCCTCGGCTGCTGCCGGAGCTGTCCACTCCACGCTTCACGGGACAAAACCCAGCTGCCAGGTTACATATGAGTCACAGATGATTTCCGCACCACAGACCACATCGGAGCGGAGGACCCCCGCACGACGGGGGGCCCTCGCGGTTGCCCGGCAACTCCTTATCCCACAGTTTAAATTTGCAGGAGGACTCGGTTGGAGAGGATTGTCTGAGCTTGTGTGTAAAAACACACACACACACACACACACACACAACACAACAAATGAATTCAGTAATGGCACTGGAGTCTGAAAACCGTCCGGTTCCACAATAAAAGTTGGATTTGCAGCTACAGCTCATACACGTCCCTTCGGTCTGTGAGCAGGGGGATGTAGACACCCGTGATCTGTCTTTGAGGTTTTCACAACCAACTCAAAACTCGGATCACCAAGGTTAAATAATGTCAAGACCTTGAAGGGACACTCATGCCGGACTCCACTGGAAAATAATCCTTATTAAGACCTCCTTGTGGTTTGGCCACACTTCACTTCCTATGTGCCAAGTTTGCAGATGCCACATTGGCACAAGTCTGAGCCACCAAGCAGTCAGTCTTCTGAAATTTTTTTTTTCTTTTGCTTCCATCGCTGCCTTCTACCAGAATGCACCGAGAAGGGCGCGTAGCAAGCACCAGAGGACCCAAATCAACAGCTTGTGCTTTTCCTAATTGCTGATCGGCTTCGGTGGATTTTATGTCAGCCGAATATACCAGAAGACTCGACAGGCTCGTCTGATACCTTAGATCACGCTCTGTCGCCTCTGCATCCCCGGCCATCAGCGAAAGAACCTTAAATCTGCAGATTTTTATATGAGATTCGGCACAAAGTCCGAGCAAAGAAGGTGCAGGCGACGAACACTGGTCCAACACCTGGTAGCGGTGGGGTCGCCACATGTAGCGTGGCTCACTGCCCCCCCCCCGGACACCTTTACAGCTAATGACGGCGATGACTCGAGCGTGTTCAGCAGGCTCAGATTTGAGATACGCTCCATTTACTACCGGTCGGATTCTTCGCTTCGGCATAAACCCGATTCCCCAAAGTCCATCTTTTGATGACATTTCACGGTTGTTGGGGGTTTTTTTTTCTATGTTGCTTCCTTGGCCGCCCAGTACTAGAACGCAACCGGCAGCTGCGTAGCAAGCGCTAAGAACCGGATCTAAAATTGAACTTTTTCCTAAATGCAGATCGGCTTCGGTGGATTTTATCTAAGCCGCAATTCACCACAGAAGTCGACTCGTTTATTGGACGTGTTAGGTGTCACCCTGCCCCTTCTGGATCCTCATCTAGAAGCGAGAGAGCCTCGAACAGTCGGGTTTTGATATGAGGTCTGGTACGAGGTTCAACTAAAGGAGGGGGGGGGGTGAAGTGATCCGACACCTGATGGAGGTGGTTTCGTGGCGTAACTCTCTGCCCTCCCAGCTAACACCTGTGATTACACGCGCCGGCTTTGCGGATCGACAGCCGGGGCCCCGGCGGCGGTCGGGTACCTGATGAAGGTGGTTTTCCCGGTGGAGTACTGGCCGACAAGCAGCACCATGGGCTTGCTCTGGAAGTCGGCGGCCTCCAGCGCCGGGGAGTGGAAGTCGTGGAAGAGGTAGGTCTCCTCCAGCGGCAGCAGCTTCCTGGTGTAGAGGCTCTGCAGTCCCTCCGTCACCGTCTGGTACATCTCTCCGTCCTTGTTGCGGCCACCTTGCTCCTGCTTCACCCAGCTGAACATGCTGACTGACCGACTTTCAACCCGCAAAAAAACCGACGCGCCCGAGTCCAACTTCCCTGTTTCGATATTTCCAAATGTTCCGTTTGTTTTCGGCTCCTTTTCGGCTCAGTTCGTCCTTCAGGCTGCGCGGAGGAAAATGCCCGTGCGTGCGTGTGTGTGTGTGTGTGCTTGGCCCCTGGGAGTCTAGGCTGCTCTGAACACACTGCTTCCTCTGTGTGTGTGTGTGTGTGTGTGTGTGTGTTGTGGGTGCGCCTACCTGGGGGCACCGCCCTTCTCCCTGTGACGCATCTTGAAGAAACACACACACACACACACACACACACACACACCCTCATTTATATATTATTAGATACTTTCCAGTGATCCGCTGCTGCTTCTCTGTTTCTGAATATGTAACAGTTTTACGTTTTGGTAAATTCCGAATGGAGTTCGGAACGAACATAAAGTTCTTGTTGCCAAATTAAAACAATAATCGACAGCCTATTTCTTTTTTGACAACAAAAAATGATTCCTGTCACAAAATAGTCCAAACTCACGGCGCGTTAACCAGCGTTTTCTGGAGCTTTCAACAGAGAAATAAAATGATTAGAATATCATATTTTTGTAAAACTGCAACAGCTCATGACCAGGTATCAGCATGTGACTAAATCAATAGTAATAATAAAATACATTCTTATATTTTTACTTAATTTTACTAGACAAGAAATTCAGAACTCTACTGGCCTTTTTCCAGAGCTTTCAATTCATTATTCATTTTATTATTTATATTTCATCGTATTATTATTTTATTATTTGATCTTTGTCACGTCACGATGCTTGAGCCAACGTCGTTTGCTGAGGAAAACCCTGAGACGCGGTCAAAAGCTCCAGAAAACTTCTACTCCTAAGGTCAGGGATGAGCTGTCACGCTCAGTACAAAATAAATGAATAACCATAGATAGAGAGAGATAGATAGATAGACAGATAGAGAGAGAGATAGACAGGTAGGTAGATAGATAGATAGAGAGATAGATAGAGAGATAGATGATAGATAGACAGATAGAGAGAGAGATAGACAGGTAGGTAGGTAGATAGATAGATAGATGGAGAGAGAGAGAGAGAGAGAGATAGATGATAGATAGACAGGTAGATAGATAGATAGATAGATAGATAGATAGATAGATAGATGGAGAGATCCAGCGCCCCCTGCTGGATGGAGCCTGATAATACACCAACCACACTGACACTTTTCTGACTGGATACTATTAGCCAGAGATCCAGAGACATCCTCCGGGATCACTCTGGATCCCTTTAGTTCACAGGAGTACTCTGGATCACTGTGGATCACCGGATCGTTCTGGATCACTGGACCTCTGTCCGACCAAAGTTCGTGTCTGAGCAGGTGCTGAGCGGCACAGGACACCGTCCTCTCTCCAGGGCAGCTTCAGGTCTTGAAAAGTCTAGAAAAGCTCTGAACTCAAGTTTCCTCAGAGAAAGGCTCCGAATCCTTTTACAAAGGTCTTGAATATAACTAATGTCGTTTCTGGATGTGGTCTGGGGCCGTCAGGAGAACCTGGATAAGCAGTGGATCGTGAAGTGCGTATGTGTTATTATTTGTGTTTATTATTCCTGCTGAGCACAGTGTCCAGAGAGGCTGTCGACTCACAATGGGCGACCGTCGATTTTGGCAAAAACCTAAATTCAAAACGACTTAAAATGAATGAATCTTTCAGTTGGTTAAACCTTCCGTCAAACGTCTGCCTCTCAGGCCTTATCTGGGTCCAGGTCCTGATAATCAATACTTTATTGTATTACTAAGAACTATTGTGATACACAGCTGGGACGTAGCAACAGAAAGAAATTCATGTACTTAATAAATGCTTCTATGCTTTATTGTCCCTGCTGGTTTTCCCTCATTCTCTGAGCGGGTCGACAAAACGTATTAAAATTCAGCACAGGTTTTGCGAACAAGGTCTTAAGGGCCTTAAATTTAATGTGGCGAACGCCGCAGAGACCCAGCTCACCTGTCGTCTTCACCCGGACACCCCTGAATGCCAGTCCACCCCTGAGTCCTGCAGGAGTCTTCAGACCACTCTGCAGGCCTTGGGTGCCTCTTTGGGTGGACTGGAACAGCTTCCTGGCCGGTTTACCTGCCCGGTGACACCTGTACTATACACTTTATGTTATGTGACTGTTTTTCTTCCTAACATTTCATCTTTTTTCTTCTTTTTCTATGGAAGTTAATGGTCTTTGCAGAATCGGTCACTGGTTGAGCGTTTGAAATGAAACCCAGGTCCTGACAAAGCTCCGGGCTGTGCATGACTCACCATGAGAAAACGGGAAATCTAGATTTCACCACTAAAGATCCCTGTAACTACATTTTGACGTCAAGATTATGGAAAAATTGTCTTTTTTTATCTCGATAAAAGAAGCTCTATCTTGTTGTCTTGGGATCTCGAGATGGAAAAACAAACAAACAGGCCAGGTCACAAAATCATGTAGCTACAATAAATTTCGTATCTTAATCTAAATATTTCAATATACTTCAAATGAGCTCTACAGCAACCAGCTATAACAGCTAAATTCTCCACATTACACGCATTAGTGCATCGGTAAAAATCGTTCTATAATATCAAGTATTTCACTCACAGGGGTGAGTGGAAAATACTTTTACTTTGATACTTTAAGGACATTTACCCGTTAATACTTTTGTATTTTTACGAATGCAAGACTTTTACATTGGGGTGTTGGTGCTTTCACTCGAGTGAAGGATCTGGATGTGTCCTGTTCTGTTTAAGCTGAAAGATAAAAGAAGGAAAGAGTGAGGCGAGTCCGGTCCGTACTGGAGGCTCATTGTTACCTGGCCATCAGGGGGCGCTGCAGCGGAACACTGGAGGCCGAGCAGACAAAAAGCCCGACGTCCAAGAATCGGCGGAAGCGGAAATGAGGCTCTTTTGTTTTGAAAGAGGGAAATTTAAAACTCGACGGCGTTAATCAAAAGTAAACAAACAAGCGGAATACAGTCAACAAAAACAGGCGAAAATGACCGCAATCTGACATCTTTCGACCCCAAATGTAAAGTAGGTTCATGGACATTTTTTCTAACAAACACTTTGTCGTGTTTAAGTCTGTTGGAGATAAATTTAACTGATCATTTTCCTCTGAAACGTTTGAATTTAAGGCAGTCTCCGCCGTGTAGCCTATTTATATTTGCCATTTTAATTTCACATGTTTGCACGCTCTTATGTTTTTCCCCGTTATTAGTTATTGCATTTAAGTTATTAGCATTACATTTTTTATGTTTTTCCTCGGCTAGCTACCATTTCATCATTATTTGTTTCTGTATTTATCGCAGCGTTAATTTACACATTGCTGCGCTTGAATCCGCTTAGCATAACCACCTTAGCATAACAGTAAAGTGCCGGTTCTGACAGGTTTAACGATCTCCTCGACACCTCTGCTAACTTCACGTTATCCATCGAAGATGCCAAAGTTTTTAACTTTATGGGGATTTAACGTTGAGATGTTGAATTCCAGGAAACCTCTGTTTGCTAACAAATACCAGTTTCGTTGTAACATCATGTGGTTATTTTTGAAACAACTCCTCGTTTTCATTCTCATTCTGTAAATTAAACTCTTACTCTTTAGATGTTTCTTTAAATTCAGAAGAAGAAACCTGTCCACAATCCACGACAGAATCACATACGTGCAGACTACATTTAGGATGATAACATATAAATATGCTATTTATATAAAAATGGTGTTTATAGTGTACAATTTTATACAGAAGTTTGGCACCCCTGGGTAAACTCCATATACAATTGATTTTTGAAGTGAAGAGAGGTAAATCCAGGCCCTGCAGCAAAAAGACATTTAAAATGGGCCTTTCTTCAAATGTTAATCTTAATGTTGCTTTTTATTTTACCGACTACAAAAATAGAAACAAATTAAAAAGGAATTGAGGCAGGTGCAAAGGTGGAAGTCGGTCCAAAGTGCCCTCTTCATCAAAAGAAGTATTGTTTGCATTGTTTGCTGCAGAGATGGATTCACTTCTTTTTACTTCATTTAAAAATCAGCAAAATATGTAACTTGCCCAAACTTTTACCAAACCATATAGAAGAAGTTTCGATATCCATGTGCCCTGCTGAAATTTTGGAATCTGTGACTTACTACTCAAAGCTGAATCGGATGGGAGAGTATGTCAACTTGGAAGAGGAGAAGCAGTGTGTCTTGCTGTCTTTTTTATGTCTGACATCCAACGGTGCCTTTTTAGTTCCCTGTGAGATGAGCCAGATGTTTGGCATGACACAGAAATCTATTTTAACTAAGTAACTAACTAAATACATGTAGGACATTGTTAAAGCTAAATGATTTTTACACAATGATATATCCTAACCCACTTCACCCTGTTTTTGTGGCTGCAGCATTACATCAATTGGAAATATTCCTGGTGTCTTGTGCATCATTTTCTACACGTTTCCCAAAATTCAGCTTGAAATATTTGTATATTTGGAGGTTTTGGGATCTCTTCTCGAATCTAAAATAAAGTTCAGGTGCTTTGGACTAGGAGTGCGCTTTATGGATATGACCTTTTGTTACGGTATACGTAAATTTTTATGGCATAATTGAAATATGTTTTATTTGGTGGCTAATGCAGTGACTTAGCAGCTGAAAAGCCAAGGTACACTGCCATAAAGCAGTCCTGAACGCCTAGAGATACCAAAGGGTTAACGTCACTGGAAAAACCACTGACGGTTGATGCATTTTTTTTTGTCTCATGGTTAAATTTGAACAGTGCATGGACGAAGCTCAGTGGATTTGACCCCTGGCCCCGGCTTGTCTCTCTGCTTATGTCTCTGCAGGGTCTCTTCACACCAACATGAAGAAGAAGGTCAGAAGGTCACAGGTGTCAGACGCCTGCAGCATCCAGGAGGATTGTGAGTGGTCTACACACACTGGAATCTGACTGCTTTTTACTTTAATCACTATGATGAATGTTTTGCCACTGATGTTTTCTAAAATGGAAGAAAAAGTAAATTCAAACCAGCAGAACAAAGGTCCTAAATCTATATTTATAGTTCACGAGCGATGTCAGGTTTTTCAGCAGTGTGTCAGTGATTATTCCCCAAATGAAACACTAATATTTGAAATGGGAAAACTAGAATTATACGTTTGAAAGTTCATTCTCGACCTTGGAAACAGTAGGTGTCAAAAAAGTCTCACCACGAGGGCAAACGTTTAAGTCAGCAGGGGCTAAGAAACTCTCGGTCCCTACATTCCCTGGATACTGTCTGTCACGGAGCTCTAGGATTCATTCATCCATCCATCATCCAACCATCACACATCCCTTGTCCTTTATACGACCCGCCCGACTGGTCCTCTTTAACCTCCCATAGGTTAAAGCGCTGGATTATATTTATTTGTAAAGCAAGTCTTGGAACAGAAATGTGTAAATAGCCCTGCTCTTGCTTCCCAGGACTCATATCTATTAACATTTCCCAAAAGTCCGCACTGAACTGGGTAAAAGAGCTTTTCTGTGAGCGGCACCTTCTGCCTGGAACATTCTGCAGCTTGATTTTAAATTTGTCCATCTTGTTTTGATCACATGATACGATTGAAAGCTCAAGAACAGCTACAAAAATGGATGTTGTGGTGAGATTGTTTTGACAATAACAATATTAATGCTGTAAATATGCACCAACAGCTTCACTGACAAAATCAAATGTCTCAACAATTGTGACCAAATAGCTAAATAATGATAATTTGGCGATGCTATAATATTATTTAGTCAAGTAAAATTCAATGGGTTATTGTTAATAATGTGCATAAGATGGTCAAATAATTATAGACTTATTAATTATAGCTTTGTTTCTGCTAAAAATACAGTTGGCAAATATTTTTACAAGACAAAAGGAAGAAATCTGGACAATCTGGATGTTTGTTGGTTAAACTGCAGCTTGATCCGTGTGTGTGTGTGCGTGTGCATGTGCGTGTGTGTGTGTGTGTGTGTGTGTGTTCAGGTTGTGCCCTGTGCAGATTTAGTGACGATGATCCTGCCATTTTTGGGGAAAAGGTCAAACTTAAAGAGCACAAACTCTCTGTCCACTACTTCTGTTTGGTAAGTCTGTTTTTGTCTGTGTGTGTGTGTGTGTGTGTGTGTGTGTGTGTGTGTGTGTGTGTGTGTGTGTGTGTGTGTGTGTGTGTGTGTGTGTGTGTGTGTGTGTGTGTGTGTGTGTGTGTGTGTGTGTGTGTGTGTGTGTGTGTGTGTGTGTGTGTGTGTGTGTTCGTTCTTGTATATCTTTTAGTTTAAGGATCAGTTTTTTCATATAAACACACATTCCTTCAACATATCAGCCTTCGTCAAGGTTTGGTTCCAGGACACGTTAGCAGGTGTGTTCGTGACAGCCTTTATATTTGCTGTATGTTGGCCAGGTGCTGGTTTGACAACAGTTTCACTACTAATACCAAATCAATACTTCAGCCCATACGCTCATTTGCCTTCTTTTCATGTGACAGAAAAACTTCTCGTGTATATCAGTGGTTAATGTCTGATGGTCGTGCAAGAACTTTGTCTTAATAAAAGACAGGATAAGATTTACAAAATGAGGATTTATAGGAAGAAATGTCTGTGATTTATTCACTGACACTTCTTCAACAGTGCTGAGGTTTTATACGCAGCTCTGTTCATGGTCCGGAGGCATGAAAAAACAGTGCTTGTTGTTGTTTAAATGGAACATAATATAGACATAAGATGCCTTTGCAGATATGTTGGTTATCAGAAATTTAAATTCTGTACAAATCTAAAGAATTTAACCTGAAAATAAACAAACATATTTCAGATCTGCACTTTGAAAACAAATCACAGCAAGCATAGCCACAAGTGACGCTGTGTGAATTATCGTACGTGTGTGTCGTGTTTCAGCTGACGTCCTGTGGAGTTTACCAGCGAGGAAAGGAGGACGAGGGAGTGTTTGGTTTCCTCGTGGACGACATCAAACAGGAGATCCGCCGGTCGGCTCGACTGGTGAGAGACACATTTCATTTTAATGCTCGCAAACAGAGAATACAGAAAGCACGGAACATAATCCTTTTTTTATGAAGCTCAAGCCAGTTGGAAACATACTTTTGATCCCACATCAAGAGCTTCACTTTCTGTCCCCTCTCTGTGTTGACCGTGCGTGTTTCAGACATGTTGCAGCTGTAAGAAGAAGGGAGCGTGTGTCGGCTGTAACGTCCGGAGCTGCAGGAAAACGGTTCACTTCCCCTGCGGGAGGAAACAGAAGTTCATCTCCCAGTTTACCGGCCTCTTCCCGTGAGCGTCGACCACATAAACCACTTTTATCCAGTTGTATTAAGAGTCGTCCTCTGTTTTTCAGTTGAAGCTTCAGCATCATTTAAGAGACACGACAAACTCTTGACACTGACATAAAACACCGAGAAGTTTAAACCCCTGTGGTCTCTCTGTCTGTGTGTCTTTGTGTGCAGGTCGTACTGTCCAGACCACAGTCCCACTCAGTCTCTGTATGTGGGTTCAGACCTCAGTCTGCCTCAGTCCTGCTCCATCTGTTTGGACTCCATCGATCCCATCCTGTCCTACTCTGTCCTCAAATGTCCGTCCTGCCACGCCAGCTGGTTCCACCGGGACTGTGTACAGGTAGTGTGAGTGTTTATTTCATGTACGGTATATCTGTCCAACACACTGAAGGGTCTGCTCACTCAAGTTACCAAAATCTGGCCTTGCAGACAGATTTGGTTTGATTTGCAGGTTTTCAGGAGGATTTTTGTTCTCTGATAATTCAAACGTTGAAAAATTAAATCAAATACTTAGAGCAACTTTTCTCTCCTGAATCAAACTATCTGGTTCCTCTGGGTGACCCAGAGCTGAACTGTCTCGTCTGAAATGGGGGTGATGAACCTTGAGTGTTGATACGTTTACATTGTCGTTTCGTTACCGTGCACTAACAGCAATAAACCCCACAGGCACCAGCACGTGCTTTGGGTACATTTTGAGCTTGAAGCGCTGCACTACTTAGAAAATACTGTGATCTCTTTTATTTACAGGCAACAATGAGAAAATCCTTCTCTTAAAAAGGTGCCAAAATGGATTATAAGTCAAATTTAAGGCAGTAAAAGACAGTGCTCTTGAAAACTGATATGTGATTTAAAAAATACAAACACGTGGTGCATCGTTTTCAGGTCTGTATCCATTAACACCGTGTTAATTTTGAATTAATTTTTTTGTTTGTGTAATTTAAAGGTGCTATAGATAAGTTTTTTGCTGTCGCTACAGAGCCAACGTTAGCATTAACAGCTGTTTACTCACCAAGAGCTTCAGCCATCGTTGCCTTTACACGGCAAGAGGTTAGAATACGTCCTCTGAGCAAGGCTACTGCTTCATCCTCTCATGTTGGACTGAGAGCAGACTGGAAGCTACAGTGACTCACTCTCACAAAGTGGTATTGGGAGACATGCCGGGGCTAGCGGGTTAGCATGCTAACTTCAGTAGAAGAAAAGAAGGGATAGAAATAGAGGCAAAACAAGAGTCAACATCGGCGTTGCTTTCCAGCGCTGGAGACAGGTCTAAGTGAGTAAAGGAACGAAGGTTGATGCTGAACTCGCAACGTTTCTTCTAAGCTGCTGAGTAAACAGTTGATAATGCTAACGATAGCAAAAACTTACATATAGCACCTTTAAGTGAACGGACCCTTAAACTAACCAAGTTCAAGCAGCAGAAAGTGTACAGACTTTTTCTCACAGTACTGTGTTTAACTGCAGGTAGATTTTGTTTATAGTATATTTCCGGGTTGTACCAGAATGTAGGGATGTCATTGGACTGTCTCGCTGACCTTCTTAACTTTGTTTTTACCTTTCTGTCTGCGTGTGTGTGTGTTTTTGTATCTGTCTTATGTCAGCGTCAGGCCCACAGTGCAGGCCTCTTCTTCTTCAGATGTACTCTGTGTAACAACAAGGAGAACTTCCAAGAGGAGATGCTCAGGATGGGAATACACATCCCAGAGAGGTAAAATGATCATCAACACACGGGGACACTCCAAAGCTGCGATTGTGGGTAGAAGGAAATGGAAGCCAAGCAGAACAGAGCTACTTCTGTTTTTCTTATTCTCTGTATGTTCTGTCTGTGCTTCCTGCAGAGATGCCTCATGGGAGTTGGAGGCAAACGCGTATTCAGAGCTGCTGGAGGTTTACAAGCACTGTGATGCTCTCACCTGCCTCTGCAACGATGGGCCCACACACTCAGCAAAGACCGGGTACGACATTTGTCTCAGTACATTTATACCATGATATCAACAAGTGTTGTGATAAAGGTTTAAGATTTTATAAATCAAGACACAAATGTCCTTAAAATCCAACACTGACATAAACATAAATCGGTTTATTTCAGCCAGAGACACTGAGACGTTCAGGAGAGCGATACTTCAGTGGAAGGACCTGTCTTGGAAATCCAGCAATTTTCTGTTTTTGCTGTTTATTTCAGGTGGTTTGAGGTGATTCGCTGCCGGCTGTGTGGATCCAGAGGGACTCATAGGAAGTGTTCTGGGCTGAAGTTGGACACCAGAGACTGGGCCTGCAGCGACTGTACACAGGCTACTGATGGGAAAGGTCTCAGGGATTATTTGACTGATTGACTGACTGGTGCTTGCGTTTCAGTCCTGGTTTGTAAAACAGTGGTCTGGGCTTTTGCCAGATGACGACCGTAACGTGTATCGGCTGATTTAACGAAGATTTATTTATTTATTGGGCTGTGGGGCAAAATGTATTTATGTAATGTATAAAAATCCGTCTCCCCGCGGTGTATTTTGACTGCGTGCGTCCCTTTGAACATCTGGCAGAGACCCCTTCTGTTCCACCTGTCACTCAGCTCTGTTTCCTGTCTACAAACCGATTTAATGTCACGTTTTGGGCAGGTGAAGTTGTAACAAGGCTTAAAAGGAATTAACACAAAGTTTAAATAGCGGAAACCACCGTCTTGATTTAGTGTAGTTTTGATAATTGATAAGCAGAGGCAGGTGTGCTGTATGTGATATGACATGAGCCGACTGTTCGTTGTACTGGCAGAAGTTTCAAGTGTTTGGGTGAAGTAAATGTCATTAAAATGCTAAACTCCCGCTGATACAATCTTAAACACCAACTGTGGATGTGACTGTATGTGAACCATAAGCTTTTGTGTCGTCTAGCCTCCCTGGTTGCATCTCCTCAGGGCGGTCAGAGGATGAGTCTGCTGTCCAAGCGCCACCCGTCCCCCATCCGCTCCTCAATCAGCTGTAAGAGGTATACAGATCTAACGCACCCGTCCACTGTGGACAAGCCGCCTTTTAATCAGACTCACTTCTGTGTGTCTGAGACTGTAAGTGGTGAAGATGGTTTAATGACAGCGAAACAGAAAAATAACTCATGTAACCTTTTTTATTATTAGATAACTTTTTTCTAATATTTTGATTTTGATCCCGTGTATTCGTGTGTGAGGACAAAATGGCTTAAGTTGCAGGTCTCTGCAGTCGTTTTAGGCATGATTTATGGTTTAAATTTCATCTGCAGTTAAATGAAACCGCTCTCTCTCTCTTTCTCTCAGACCTTCGTTACCTGTCACATCGGGATCACCCGAGGAGCTCCTGCAGGCTTTGGCCCCTCAGCTCCGTCCCCTCGGTGTCCAGGTGGAGGTGAGCGGGTATCAGGCTCTGTTTGCTGGTCTGGATCTGGTCAGGAAGCCCGACTTCGACCCCACACACACTCTCTCTGTCAGGTCAGTGGATGATAAACTCACCTCAGCCACCAGTCTAACAACCTAAGGCCCAGGTTACCACCTCGGCTTCCAACTCTCAGTGTCAAAGTTTTGACTTCATCTTTACCTGGTTTTCTAACTGTATGATTGACATATTTACGTCTGCAGTTATTTGGACGACACGCTGATAAATCTGTTATTTTTTTTTTTGGTGTCGTCCTTGTCCAGGTTCAAAGACGAGAAGCAGGCTGCATTTCCCAGCAGCCTCCGGGACGGCGAAACAGCCAGGTTGTACTTCTTGAAGCTGTTGGTGCGGCAGATCCAGGACTCTGTGGTGTTTGAGGGTCCAGATGGTTCCAAAAATCTGGCACTGGATTCCCAGGGTACAAATCATTTTCATGGGAACAGTATTCATTTTCTCCATTATTTTATTTTTTATTTATGCGGATTGGCTGAGTGGTGTTAAAATCATTAAAACCATATTTGTGGACACGTCAAACAGTTTTGCTCAGTTTAACCATCGTTCTAAATCAGTGCTGAAGACACTTTAAGATGCAGGTAACCTAAACATGAAATAAACACTCTACAAACCCACAGGATTTAAACTCAGCTGACGTCTTATATTGTTTATTTGGCATTTTATTTTTAATATTTTTTCATCAGTTTAGCCCCTTTTTTACACGTGCACACAGACTGTAAATGTTCTGTAAATCTGTCCTGGTGGTTTTGCTTTTCTGCCCAGTCAGGATCTGCTAACATCTCTGTAAATCTTCCTCCACACATCAAGTCTCCATAATGAGACGCAGTCACAATATGGATACACCAAATTATGTTCTTAGTGTCATACACATATTATATAATACACCTCTTGTTCTCCCTTCTCAAGACGGGACCTTAATAAATTTCACATTTAATCATCATATCCTGAGCACAAGGAAAAAAGCCCATCAAATAATTCACTTTGGAACCATCTTGGAAATACTTGAGCTAATTTTAAGATGTGGCAGAGAATTTTTCCAGTCTCTCTAGCTCACTTTGAATTGGCTCCGAGTTCGAAAGGTGCCGCACAAATAATCACAACCAACGTTTTCCAGACACGCTACACACAGATGCTTAGTCTTTGATACTCTACACACAGAGATTGAGCGAAAGATTGATGTTTCTAGCCAAAAATGTTCCGTCTACCATGTGTGATACTGACGCATAAGCAAACTGTAACGTGTGCAGTGTGAAAATGTGTGTGTGTGTGTGTGTGTGTGTGTCTTCAGCTCTGCGTGAGGATCTGTATTTTGACGTCGGCTGCCTGCTGGCGCTCTCTCTGGTTCATGGTGGACCACCCGTCAGCTTCTTCTCCCGCGCCCTCTACCAGTGTCTGTTCAACTACCCGCCCAACCGGCCGCTCACCGTCACACACATGACCCCCGACACACACTTCACTCGCCAAGTCAGCAGGGTGAGCAGGACTGAAAAACTGCCTTTTTAGTTTTCCTCCAGACAGCGACACCGGCGTTTAAGGCTTCTTGTAATCTGAGGTAGAAAGATTGATTGGCTGCTTTCAGATCGCAGAGGCGGAGTCTTTGGACGACCTGAAGGAAGCCATGACCTCAAGCTGGGAGTACTTGGAGCTGGCCGGCTGCAACCGACCAATCGGCAGCCTGGAGGAGAGAGAGGCTTTGGTGGAGGATTTGGTCAGCTTCACCATGATCACCAGGATGCAGCTGCCACTGCAGAGGTAGAGACGCGCGGAGACAGCTCAGCCTTTTTATTGATGCTTTAGATGTAGATAAATAAACTGAAACTCTTAAAGAGATGAAAGATCAGAGGTAATGCAAGGCGCAGTGTGTGTTATTTACAGAATAATGAATGGTGATTATAATAATTGTTATATTCAAGTGTCCCAGTCAGCCATGACAGCAAGTCAGCGTGAACAACACCAGGACCCTGAAACTAGGGCAGCTCAGTGGAAGTCGGCTATAATTCACTGTATTATTTACACCTGTGCTGTTACGACTGTGACAAGTCAGAATGTCTGCAGCGAAAAAGTCCTGTTTGGTACCTGACCTGGGGTTAAAAGCTGCGGTGAGTGAGTGTCAGGAGTGGAATGAATCGGCCGGTGTTTCCTGTGTTCCTGTCTGCAAAGAGATTCAGCTTCTGCCGTTCACACCGAGTGACACATGGTTACAGCTACGGCTACAAAAATGGCAGATCACCTTCTTGTTAATGTCTCATGAGTCTAGTTTCCATCCAAATGAAGCTCAGATTTGAACTGAATCTGCAGAAAATGGTCCAATTAAAACCTGAGTCGAGTCTCGTTTCCCTCCACTGCTGCTGTGTGACAGTGAGCTGATCAATAGCTGGTGGAGCCGATCTCCAGTCGCTGCCGTTACACCACCACAGAAGGAGAGGACCACGAGGTCACTAAAAGAGCTGCAGTCAGAGCTCAGACGATGGAGAACCACGTGGAGAAGGTGATGGAACCCGACGTTTCTGTTGGTTCCATGTGTTGATGTGAGGAAGGTTCCGGTCTCCTCGTGGTTCCCCACAGACCCGATGGTTTCCTCTCTTCAACAACAACAACAACAACTTTTACGACTGCAATATTTTCTGGTGTTTGCACTCAGGTTTAAATACATACTGTCAGCCCTTAAGCTGGACAGGTGAGAGCCTCCAGCCAGTGACGGCAGGTGAATTAACCTACAGTCCTGTGGAGTTTTCCGCCACTGGGTCCGGACTGGTTTCTCCACTGGCCCATAGTTCATGTTCTCAGCTATGTCGATGACAGGTAGATTAAATTAGATTAAATTAGATTCACATTGCAGTAGCTGTGGATACAATACTTTCGATGCATCACTTTCACCAGCGGTTTTGTGTATTCAGGATTGATTCTGTGTAAACGTGCCCTCGCAATAATAACATTGCTCTGTTTGTCTTTGTCCTCCAGGTTCCGGGAAGGCTTGCAGACTTTAGGTGTCTTTGATCAGGTGCTTCTCCCTGTATTAACACACAGAGTTTCGAGGTTTCTGAGAAACCTGAACATGAGACATGATTTTACGACTCTGGAAACTTATCACGGTGACAGTCGCCTAAACTTATCTGAGGTAATCTCATCTGATCCAGGCGCAGCTCTTCCCGTCAGTGTTCTGCGGTGTTTTCTGCGAAGCAGCGGATCGTCTCACGGCTCAGACGGTCGGTCAGCTCTTCACCGTCAACTTCTCGCAGCAGGAGGAGAGACTGAACAGAGAGACGCCTGTCATCACCTTCTGGAGACACTTCCTGCTGGAGTGTGAAGGTACGGAGGCTTTACTGCAGCCTGACCTCCAAATGATCGGGATGATAGAACCTCTGAGAATGATGAGGCAGATTTTCACTTGGCTTGGGAATGTTTTGTCAATGTCTCCTCTCTTACTTCCTCCTCTCCTCAGTTGGGAGGAGCTCCATTTCCCTGCAGGACCTCCTTCTCTTTGCCACAGGAGCTGAGGAGCTTCCAGCAGCTGGCTTCCTCCCTCCTGCCTCCATCTCCTTCCTCCACCCACGCAGCTCCACCCCACCGGGAGTCAAGGAGACAGGCAGACCAGGGAGGGATGAGGGGCTCTTCCCTCAGAGCGAGCCCAGGTCCAAACACCTCCTCCTGCCTGTCACCTCCTCCTACCAGGCCTTCAAAAGCTCCATGGAGCAGGCCATCAGCCACCATGTGCACCTCCTCCCTATGGAGAGTTAGAGGAGGAGGGACGTGGACAGTTGAGGATCAGAAAATCTACCGAGAATTTTTAATGATCTACGTTTAAAGATAAACGCCCTGATTTTTTTTTTTTTCAATTAGAAATCTGTTGGTCACAGCTGCAGCTACCAATTATGTCTGATTGTAAAGGTACTTTAGCCCCCCCGCTGCAATTCGCGTCAAAAATCACACTCCTGGGAATCATGACGCCGTCGAATCCGACCACAAAGACATGATACACGTACTTTTACATCCAGTGTGACTTACACTTTCTGAGGACATCATATAGCCAGTGTCCATCGAGATTTAATGTCCATTAATCTGCTTAGAAATCATAGAATCGTTAACAACGCGGGGCTGAAGTTGTAGCCCAGGTTACACTTTGTTCACGTGTGATGGGAACAGTTGTCTCACTTTTAGTCTGAGGGCGGGCCCACGGCTTCAGACCCCTGCTTCAACAAAATCAGGGATTTCATCTTCAAGTCAATTTAAAATCAATGATATATGTTTCTCTTTATATCTGATACCGAGTAGGGTGATATGACCAAATATACGGGACACAAAATACATGTGTCTTCTAGACTTTTCTGTGCCACTTTTGACCCAGAGCAATGTTGTAAATTAATGAGCAGGACTGATGTATGGCAATATTAAGCTTTACGTCATTTTTTTTGCATCACCATGATAAACTAAATTTGTCAGATTAGCCAGGTATTTTATTTTTATTTTTTTTAATGCACCAACAGTTTGTCAATCTATTTCTCCAGGAAATTGACCATATTACAATTAAGGCTCCAATCAACAGTCATTTTAATTAAAGATTTTTTTTTTAAATTAATTGCTCGATGGTTTGGTCTATGACTTGTCAGAAAACAGTGAAAAATCTCAATCTTTTATTTTTTTAGTTTCCTAAAATCCCAGGTGACATCTTCAAACGTCTTGTCTTGTCTGACCAACGGTCCAAAACCCAACGATACTCATTTTACTGTGAAATAAAACAGAGGGGAAAAGAAGCAAATCCTCATCATTTAGAAGCTTGAACTGTTTGTTTGCAATGTTTTTTGCATTTTAGCTGGAAAAATTACTACAATGATTAATTGATTATCCAAATGGTTGATCTCCCGATCGACGAATTAATTAATCAACTAATTGTCTTAATTCTAATTGCAATGTAGCTCGACATTGTGATATAACATTTAATATGCCATGGTTTTACCCACATGAACGACTCCTACTGAGTTTGTTTTGAAACTTTTTAGTCTGTCAGACAGGTCGTGTTACTCACTAAAGAAGCTGATAAATGAAACGTTATCAGATCTGTTGGGAGCAACGAAGCTAAGACCTAAAACTGCAGGTAGCATTAAAAAGTCTGAAATGCTCCTTTTTGAAACCTTTTTTTTTTTTTTTCTTCCTGCACATCACTTTTACATCCAACTCAGATGTCACATGAGGAAATGATCGTATTTTATAAAAAGCAAAATATCTTCCATGTGTTCTTTCTCTAAAAGCTATGGTGCTGATTTTATAACTTTGCCTTAAGAGCTGTTTTTAGAGCAGTCGTATACATAGTTGGTTTTTTAAAAGTTTTTATTGATGGTTTGTGTTTGTTTGTCTTGTTACTCGTGTTATTATCTTTTCTTTTTTGCTTTTTTTGGATAATGAACAAAGTGTGAAAAGCACGAGCTGAATGACACTGATCAGATTTGGACCAAATTTGATAACATACCACTCTTTTTGAGTGACTGATTAGTGTTTGTTTTTCTCATGTAATGTCTCAAATAGTGCTTAAGATTTTCACAAAACTGTTTTGTCAAGAATTGTGGTTTTTAAGGAGTAAAAAAAAACAAAAAACCTTAACATTTCAAAGTAAAATTACTCATACCCTGTAATTTGTACCTTAAAACCTACCCGGCAAATTGCAAAGTCAGGGGTTCACCTCAAATTTAGGTTGATTAATGGATTGTTATGCATTAAAGACCTTTTTAATGGATTATCTCAGTTTTAGGGGTTGTAACACAGATGCCATGGACGTATTCCCTGGATTTTCACCTTAATTGAACAAATACGGCACCTTTAGGAAGTAACTAAGTAAATATATTTTAATACTGCACTTAAGTACAGTTTTGAAGTACTTGTACTTGAGTATTTTCATGTTCATTTTGTTTTATTTTATTCTTACTTTTTGCTTCTCCTCCACTACATTTCAGAGGCAAATATCATTCTTTTTACTGCTTTACAAACAACTTTAATTACTTTGCAGATTCAGATTTATTAATAAATAAATTATGATGTATTATTATAGGTTAAGAGAAGACAAAAGGCAAAAGTCTACTACAATACAATAAATTACTCTGAAACGGGCCATTCTGCATAATAAGTACTTTTACTTTCGGTACTTTAAGTATACTTTGATGTGAATACTTTTGTACTTTTACTTGAGACATTCTTTTCAGTGCAGGACTTTTACTTCTAACAGTTTTTCTACACTGTGGTGTTACGACTTTTATTTAAGTAAAAGATCAGTGTTTTTTTTCTTACACCTTTAAAAACCCTCAAACTATGTAGATAATCCATTAAAATGCCTAAATATATTACAAAATCCATCGCGTTTTCCGTTATACTTTTAAAATCCCATTAATAAAACTAAGTCATGACATTATTAATAGTTAACTTAATCCGTTTAGTTTAAAAGTGTAAGAATCTGACCAATTATCAGCGACACTTTTTCTCTCTCCAGTCTCCAAACCTGTTGTTTGGATTGATGACTATCAGAACCACATTCATTATACAGTTTTTTTTTTTTTCCATTTTTCTGTCTGTTCAGTTACTGTTTATCAGATGATTTCTTTTTCTGAGTTGGTTCCCATTTCTTATTTATCCATTTTGTGTTTTCTGCATGTTCATATGAATTTTCTCTATGTTCTCGTGTATTATTCTGTAAATGCTGAAGCAAACCATGTTGTTGGCCTCCTGATTTTTTTACATAACTGAACACAACTCTGCGTCACAGAAATAGGTTATTGCCACATTGATCAGGTCTTCATGAACTTCCTGACTGACCTCTGTCTGCTCACACTGAATTTAGAATTATCCGAAAAGACCGGTGATGATCCGAATCCCTCATAAAACTCCTAAAACTTTAACATTAACGCTCAACACATTAACAAAAATTACTGTCAAGGTGATTACATGAAATACAAATTTAAAATACGGGATATGTAAGATAACTCATAAGTTAAACAATCAGTTAAACCTATAAACACAATAATGATTAAAAAAAAAAGGATACATTGAAAAGGCTGATATTTATGTAGGAATTGCACAAAGGGGAAAAAAAAAAAAACTAAATTCGTCCAATAATTATTTCATCACGTAGAAACAAACAGTTTGTGTTTAAAAGAGGAGAAACTGTGTGTACATCTCATGTATATAGAATTTCCTAATAAAATAATAAAATTGCTTATATGTCAAAATGAAGAGTGAGACCTTCATTCATCTCTGCCGTTCAGCCGTTTTCGCTTCGGTCTCCGGAAACAGCGGCGGAGTGAGACGTCCTCGTTCTCCCGTCCTTTCTGACAGAGAGCGGTGTACTTGTTGGTCCCCGGAAACAGCGGCAGAGTGAGACCTCCTCTCCTCGTCAGTCTCTGGAGACTTCCTCCTTTGTCGCTCCTCCCTGACGCACAGCTGACGTCGGGCTGTCGCCACGTCATCAGGCGCTCCGTCACCACCACCACCACCAACAACATCAAACATGGCGGCGTCTGTCCGGGAGAAGCAGACAGGTCTGCCAAACTGACTTTTCCTCCGTTAACGGTTATTCTTAACGTCAATCGGCGACATTAACGGGCTGCGGGGAGTTTAGACGATCCCGAGTCTGACGGGAGAGGTTTATTCGGGACTGTCAGGCCTCTAACCAGCTAACTAACCGCTCTACATCCTCTAAACGAGCTGCCGGTTGAGCTGATGAACTCATGATTCTGTTTCACTACAGAAACAAAACAAAAAAACTCCTAAACTTTCCTCCGCCACATACAGACCAGTTAACTAACCCGACTGTTAGCTAGTTAACTGCGTAGCTAAGCAGCTGCTTAGCCTGTTAGCAAACGGTACCTCTAGCTTTCTGAATGAGGAATTAGCAGAGTGAAGCTAGCCTGCTGTTAACCGCAAGTAACGCTTTTATTCTGTGGAAATGTTAAAAGCTTCAAACCGTTTTAGGTTTCCCGAAGCTTCGGGGAAATGCTATGGCTATGACTATTGCTGAAGATTAATTTTCTATTGATTGACTGATAGATTACTCGACTAATGATCTGTGTTTGGACCTGCAGTCGCTCTGAAGCGAATGCTGAACTTCAACGCTCCTCCTCTGAAGAACACAGCAGCTGAGCCAGTATGGAAGGTAACGCACCGCAACAACACACACATAATATCTGTCAAAATTAAATAGAAGAAAAACTACAATACATGTTGTGTAGTATGTAACATTACTCGTAGGTGACGAGGAGACCAGAGTATTTGTCTCCAATATTCTGTCTGCCCTGACTTATATAAATGGACAAATTATGAGAAATACACTCACTGAGCACTTTATTAGGAACTTCACACTCGTGCTGGATAGCTCCTCCCTTTGCTCTAGAAACAGCCTCAGGTCTTCGTGGCCTGGATTCCACAAGATGTTGGAAACTTTCCTCTGAGATTCGGGTCCATGTTGACACGAGTGCATCACATAATTTCTGCAGATTTATCTGCTGCACATTCAAGCTGCCAGTCTCCCGTTCTACCAATTGCCAAAGGTGTTCTACTGGATCCAGATCAGGTGACCGGGGAGGCCACTGAAGTTCACTGCACTGTCATGTTCATGAAACCAGTTTGAGACGACTTTTTCTTTGTGACGTGGAGCATTATCCTGCTGGAAGTAGCCATTAGAAGATGGTAAACTGTGGCCATGAAGGGAAGCATATGGTCAGCAACAACACTCAGACCGGCTGTGGCATTCAGACCATGATTGGTTGGTATTAAGGAGCCCAAAGTGCCAAGAAATCATCCCCCACGCCGTTACACCACCACCACCACCAGTCTGGACTGTTGACACAAGGTGGGTTGGGTCCATGGATTCATCCAGATTCTGACCCAACCATCTGCTGCCTCAGCAGAAATCCAGATTCATCAGACCAGGGTACATTTTTCCCAGTCTTCAACTGTCCAGTTGTGGTGCAGTCTGTGCCCACTGCAGCCGCAGATTTCTGTTCTTGGCTGACAGGACTGGAACCTGACGTGGTCTCCTGCTGTTGTAGCTCATCCACCTCAAGGTTGGACGTGCTGTTCATCCTGAGAAGCTTTTCTACTCACCACAGTTGTAAAGAGTGATTATCTGAGTTACCGTAGCCTCTGTCAGCTCCAACCAGTCTGGACCTTCTCCTCTGACCTCTCTCATCAACATGAACTGATGCTCACTGGGTGTTTTTTGTTTCTGGCTCCATCCTGAGTAAAAACTCTAGAGACTGTTGTGTGTGAAAATCCCAGGAGATCAGCAGCTTCAGAAAGACTCAAACCATCTGTCTGCCACCAACAATGACGTCACGTCAAAGTCACTGAGATCACATTTTCTCCTCATTCTGATGTTTGATGTGAACATTAACTGAAGCTCCTGACCTGGATCTGCAGGTTGTTATGCATCACACTGCTGCCACATGACTGGCTCATTGGATAATTGCGTGAATAAGCAGGTGCAAAGGTGTTCCTAATAAAGTGCTCAGTGAGTGTATTTCTCAGTATAATTAAATAAATTTCAACAGAACTTCCAATTGCAGCCTCCAGAATGATCACACAGTTGAATCAACACCTCTGAAACGATTTCAACACAAACTGAACATTAGAACCTTCATGAAGGAGGATTTATTACAGGACTGTTGTATTAGACAGCGTTAGCTTTGGCTAGTTGTACCTAATAAACTGCCAACTGAGTGTATGCCCTGATTTAATTGATCTTCTTTTACACTTTATTTTGCGTAGACAGCATTCTCGTATGTTTTTTCTGTTAAGAAAACATTAAACACTGATTATATTGAGAAGTTTGGTTTATTTGGCAGTGTCTATACTCCACAAAGTAAAATATCATATTGGTATTTGTAAACTCTGCTAAACTTTGGCAGAGTTGGTATTACTGCGGTTTCCATCTTCGGCTCAGAAAAAAGTGATAACACTTTTAAATTCCCAGGCCATTTATGGTATTTTAAGGTAACGCTCTCTCCATGTTCTCTTGTGACGTGTGTGTGTGTGTGTGTGTGTGTTGGTGTGTGTGTGTGTGTGTGTGTGTGTGTGTGTGTGTGTGTGTGTGTGTGTGTGTGTGTGTGTGTGTGTGTGTGTGTGTGTTGGTGCGTTGGTGCGTTGGTGTAGGTTCTGATATACGACCGGTTTGGCCAGGACATCATCTCCCCGCTGCTGTCCGTCAAAGAGCTGAGAGACATGGGCATCACCCTGCACCTGTAAGACACTCACACACGTTTGCACGCAAATCCTTGCGAGGATGTTTGTTGATATGATATACCAGAACCAAAAAACAAAAAAGTTTTAAACCTTCAGCAGCTCTGGAGAAATGTCAGAACATGCCCCCTCTCGAGGGTCTAAAACTCAACCTGGTCCTCCGAAGATAGAAAGCAGTTTTCTGATTAAAAAATTTAGTAGATTATTTAAAGCTGTCATGAAAACAACAAGTTGAATGTATTTTCTGTGTGTGTGTGTGTGTGTGTGTGTGTGTGTGTGTGTGTGTAGTCTGCTTCACTCAGACAGAGATCCTATCCCAGATGTACCAGCCATCTATTTCGTCATGCCCACAGAGGAGAACATTGACAGGATATGCCAGGTACACACGTTTTTTTAGCCTGTATTTGTTTTTACATTTGATCAAACTGTCCCATTGAAAGATGCTGAACCAGCTGCGATCGGCTCCTGTTCTCAGCGTAGCCGTGGATGTTCAGGCAACTGCCACTGGATCACTGTGATACTGAAGGAAACTTAAAAACCTCATGATTCTCAGCCAACTTCTGCAGCTATAAGGAGCGTCTTTTTTCCTATGGTTTCTAAGTGGATTTGTACCTTGTACCTTTATCACGTCCATGAGCTGTGTGCCACAGCCACTGCTGCTACAACTGCTGACTGTGTTGATAGGCAGCCAAATCAGCAGCTAAACTACAACAGCTGACTTCCAGTTGTTTGCAGAACGCAGACATGCACCTGTCCCCTTCACCCCCTCCACGACCCCCCCTGCGCCTCCCTGGGTTGACGCGCCTCACAGTTTGAAAACCTCTGGCAGAGATTCTCTGTTATTGGGTTCCTGGTATAAAATCCTGACGGACAGCAGGTAGTTTTCTAACAGCCGCCTAGCCGGTTAACATGCTTCTGTGTGCGTGTGCGTGTGCGTGTGCGTGTGTGTGTGTGTGTAGGACCTGAGGAACCAACTGTATGAGTCGTACTACCTGAACTTCATCTCCGCCATCAGTAGAAGTAAACTGGAGGACATCGCCAGTGCTGCTCTGGCTGCTAATGCTGTCAGCCAAGTTACCAAGGTTACCATGGTTACACTTATCATTTCATACTCTGATTGTTTATTGGGAGCATTTAGTCTGGAGCCCTGTATCTGTTTGTTGTGTTGTTTACCCTCATTACTGTGTTATAATGTGACTTTTTAGCGAGTTTCCACTGAGTTTCCCTCAGGAAATTGGCAACATACATAGATGTTGACGATGATGATTACAGCCTGAGCTCTAGTCACACTCATTAAATGTTTTGTATTTGCTCTTTGAAATATCACCTCTGCTTTGTTTTTCCTGATGGGTAATGTTTTAATTTCATGAATGTGTATTAATTTTTGTGACGTTAGTAAAGGTGGTCTCTCTTTTAGGCAGGTTGGCCCACGTTAATTATATAAAAACCCTGAATTACTAACTAACTATTATTAGTATTATTCTAAATCCCCCTGAACAGTTCTGTCCAGTCCAGGAGGATTTGTTTCAGAGAAGAGTCATTAAACAGGTGTTCACAATGTTGTGTGTGTTGGATAACTAATCAGTAGTATTATCCGTATGTGTGTGTGTGTCAGGTGTTTGACCAGTACCTGAACTTCATCACTCTTGAAGACGACATGTTCATCCTCTGTCACCAAAACAAGGAGTTGATCTCCTACCACGGTAACACACACACACACACACACACACACACACACACACACACACACACACACACACACACAGCTGAGATGAAATTATTAGTCATCTAATCGATTAGCCAATTGGCAGCCATTTTACTTATCACTGAGTCGTTGAAAACAAATTTCAAGCCAAAATGCCAAACGTATGCTTGATAATTATGATGATTTTTTTTTTAGCATTTTAAATTTAATTACCTTTGGGTTTTTAACAGCTGATGAGACAAAAGGAAGAGTTTAAACACAAGTTGTGATGGGCAGTTTTCACTATTTTCTGAGACTTTTTAGATAAAACCCTTAATCAATTAATAGTGAAAATAATTAGTAGATTAAACAATAATGAAGATAAGTTAGTTAGTTAGTTACTTGCAGCCCTACACACACACACACACACACACACACACACACACACACACACACACACACACAGAAACAGACTGTTTCAACAAATCAAAAATCTTGTAGAATAATACAAATTGTAGTCGGAAGTCTACAAACCTTTAGGCTGAAGTTATTAAAGCCCGTTTTTTGGCTTAAGGGAAAACAAAGTCAAGGAGTGGCCACAACAAAGCCCTGACCTCACATAAATAGAAAATTGTGGGCAGATCTGTGTGTGATCATGTCCATACATTTAATCAAAATGTCTTACTGCCTCACCTTTGTCTCACCTGTGTCTCACCTGTGCAGCCATCAACAGAGCAGACATCCAGGACACAGACATGGAGGCCATCATGGACACCATTGTGGACAGTCTCTTCTGTTTCTTCGTCACTCTGGGTGAGTTTGTCTCTGTTCAGGGACTCGTGAGCTGTGGTGGTTCTAGTACAGAGACCACTTCTGATGTCTGGGCGTTAATACTGCCGGTAATTGCCGGGAGTTGATCGTTTTGTGCCGAAAATAGAAAAGATATAAGGTTAGTACAATAACAGATTATCCCAGATGACATTTGTATCATGTCACAGTACTTACTAGGATATTGATGAATTCTAAATCTATAATAGAAAGAGAGATATTTCTAAGAAAAATGAAGTGTGCTCAAAATGAAAAATTAAAATAATTAAAATAATTCTTACCAGGTGTATATTCTCACCTAACCTGTCCTGCTAGGTGAGTTAGAAAAGCCATTGGCATTTTTATTTAAAAAAAACAAAACAAACAGAATTCAACAGGTAGAATCAATAAACTCAACCATCCCCTCCCAGCCAACAACAGCCACACAAGTCATTTGATTTGGTTATATGATCCCATATATATATTTTTTTTATGAGGTTTGACCACAAATGTATTGTCCTTGGTTGAGTGTTATTGATTATTACTGAAGATAGTTCCCGGTATCAAACCTCCTGAAAATACAGAAGCCAGAGTCTCATCTGAAATGTCATGCGGAGGTTTCCACCGCTGAACTTAAACCTTCTTGGCAGTTGTCAAGCTGGCCAGCCTGATTTTTGTTTGCTTGGAAAAATGGGAGAGGAGATTCATCATTCAGAAGACATAAAGCTGGATCCATTGAATTTAGTGTTTTAGTTATTTATGAGAGGGTATCAGTCACCTTTCTTCAAAACTCAAACACTTCAGGATGCTCCAATACAGTATGGGGAAAGGAACCCAAGGTTCCATGGGGGCAAAAGGGGCAGTAGGGAGCAGGTGACAGTCCCATTGATGGCTAATTTTGGGAGTTAAATAGACTCTATGGCAAGATTTCATGTGGATGTTATGGTGATTTGGGTTTTAGAGGCTTCTGTGACATTCTTCCAAATTGTGTCCCAATCTAAACCTAGTCCCCATTCAGAAATATCCCTCTCCAAGGCTTGGAATATGTTTATGGGAATTAGGTTTTGTTTAGATATAAGCATTATTCATCTCGGGGCTTCTTGTACCCAACTTGATAAAGGGTGGTCCTTTAAATCTGACCCCCATGGAACCCCCTAGGTTTTACAAGCTGATCTCACCCTGAGGAAAAAGAAGAGAGAGTAAAGCTTTCTTTTCTGGTCTGAGCAGTTTTTTTTTCCCAGTTTGTTACTGTTCCAGTCCACAAGATGGAAGTGTTCACTTTAGTTTCCAAAAAAAAAAAGTTTTTTAAATCAGGATCAAATCCCCTTCCCCCTCGCAGGACCAGAGTGATATTGATGATTATTTTAGAATTTCAGGATCCAGACTTGCAGTCTTTCTGGTACTTCTTGTTGAATGAACTGTGTGTAACACTTAAGCCGACGTCATTTATAGTCATTTATCATTCAACCTGCAACATGAACATGAACTCGGTGGAAACAGACATTTGTTTGGATATTTTGGATGTTCGCCTGTAAACTGTCCTTAATCATTTATTAAAGGATCCTTTTTGAATAAAGGTAGAAGCCTGTGTAGCTTTGGTTCATTTTTACTTCATTTTTTTGATCAGATTATGTTAAAAAGTGTGTCGTTATCGATCAGGTGCGGTGCCGATCATCCGCTGTCCCCGGGGAAATGCAGCAGAGATGGTTGCTGTGGTGAGTTCACTCTGACGTGTGTATGAATGTAATAAAGAACCGTTATTTGTCAGGTATCTAATTCACAGGATTCACCCAAAAAAAAAAAAGGTTCCCTTCAGGTTATTTTATGAGCGAAAAGTTTCTCAATTGAACGTGCGTGTGCACATGTGTGTTGTAGAAGTTGGATAAGAAGCTCCGTGAGAACCTGCGGGACGCCAGAAACAGCCTCTTCACCGGAGACAACATGAGCGCCGGACAGTTCAGGTAAATCAGACACTAAATGGCTGTCATGAAGGATAAAACAGAAACTCTACTTCCCATGATGCAATGCTCTATTTCTACCAGGTCAGGCACAGGCTCTGTGTTTAATTACGCTTGTGATTTTTTAAAAATTCTCTTCTCGTCTCCAGTTTCCAGAGGCCTCTGTTCGTTCTGGCAGATCGTAACATTGACATGGCCACGCCCCTCCACCACACCTGGACCTATCAGGCGCTGATCCATGATGTCCTGGTGAGCTGTCTCAGAACGTGCTTGTGCACATTTTGTATTTATACTTTAAAAACACAAATGAAAACACCTAAAACATTAATTATCACAAAATAAAAAATCACTCTTGCCAAAGGTGCAAAAATTTAGTAGTCTTTGGAATATTTATTATAAATTTTTTGTAGAAACAGACTGATACAAATTTTGTTTTGCTAACTTTGTGGACATTTTATTGTCAACAAATCTCACACGCAGAGCCAAACAATAGGCGTCATGCAAGAACTTTTTTTTTTATTCATGATGAATTAATGAATACCACCTGTCCATGAGGAGGTGCACCAGTGTTCAGGCAGAACACTGGTGCAGACCAGGTATACCTCTTCATGCCGATGGCAAAGAGTTCAAGGTGTTGACTTGGCCTCCAGATTCCCCAGATCTAAGTCTGATTGAGCATCTGTGGGATGTGCTGGAAAAACAAGTCCGATCCATGGACCCTTACTCGCAACTTACAGGACTTAAAGGGTCTGATGCTAATGTCTTAGTACCTGATACCACAGGACACCTTTAGTTGTCTTGTTGAGTCCATGTCTCGACAGGTCAGAGCTTTTCGGCACAAAGGGGACCTACACAAGTTAGACAGGTGGTTTTAATGTTGTGGCTGATTGGTGTAAGTTTTTTAGTACCTTGAAACAAGTCCGAAAGAAACTGCACTAGAGTCAAGATAATGACTCTTCAGACACATTTGTTTTGGAAACAAATCGCCGTGAAATAACCCCGCTGCATTTTTAGACTTTTTTTTAAAATTTCCCTAAACATCTTTTAAACAGCCCTCTGTTTGGTCTTCCAGATCCATAGTCAGGACGTTCTAAAGTCAAGACTCTGATCTGGTTTCTGTTGTAGTCCGGTCTTGCCAGCTCCCACTGCGATGCCGGTCCAGATGGCAGCATTGTTGCTCGCTGGCTGCACATACTCCACATCTCTCCTCTCTATCCTATAAACATCTCAGAGTCTGAACACAGCCGTCTACCACCCAGCAGGAGACAGGATCCCAACACCGAATCTACCCTGTTATCCCTCTGCTGTTACCATGACAATAGCGATATTATGATCCAGTCTTATTTTCTCTGTCGGGGACAAGGATCTGTTCCCCTTCAGCCTCTGTCAGGTTTCGCTGTGGTGTAATTGGTAGAGATATGCTGCCTTTGTTCTGACGTTTATTCCAGTTATCTAAAACACAGCAGCGAGCTCAAGGCTCTTCTGCTGGTCTTGGATCAGGTCTTATATTCATTATAAGTGTCTCACAATCACTCAATGATTTTAGGACACTAAACTAAAGTTAGATGATGATGTCTTTGGCTTTTCTTGGTGGTTTCACTTTGGATTCAGTACACTCAAAAGACTTAAACGGCCGATTTAGATCATTTAATGCATTTAATGTTTGTTTGTTTTTTTTAAATCTTTTTGTGTCCCCCCCCTAGGACTTCCATCTGAACAGGGTGATGATGGAGGAGGGCGCAGGGGCGGAGCCGTCACCTGCAGGCGCCAGACCAAAGAAGAAGAGCAGGAAGACCTATGACCTGACTGCTGCTGACAAGTTCTGGCAGAAACACAAGGGCAGGTCAGTTCATGAAGAGGAAGACGACTACTGATGACTATTTTGAAAACTTATTAATGGTTTAAGCAACTTTTTTAAGCAAAAATGCCATCGTAACCCAAGCTTCATACTTCATACATAGACAGAATTTTCTGTCGAATATGATTGAAATTTTGTTTTTTGGGGTTTTGGACTGTTGGTTGGACATAACAAGACATTTGAAGATGTCAGTTTGTGCTTTAGGAATGTGTGATGGACATTTTTCATTATTTTCTCACATTTTACAAAACAGTTAATCGAATGAATTTTTTTTTTGTTTTTTGTTTTCTTCACGAGTCGATGAACTTAAGTAATATTTAGTTGTAGCCCTACATTCATTAGCATTGATACAGCCCTTAGATATTGGGTTTGTTCCATTATTTGTTCTGCCAGTTGTAAGGATTTTATACATGTGCCATTAAAAAAAAAACACTATCATTTTCAATTTCCACAGACTTTTTTACATCAATGTCTAAGTTTTAGTTACCATAATGTGAGATTCTAATAAGGGATATTAGTTTTTGTTTTTATACATCTGAATGCAAGTTTTATCCAGGAGGAGTAAAAACTGAATACATCTTAATAATCTAATACACCTTCATATGACAGCTCCTCATCTCACTTAATCCCTGACAAAGTGACTAAATACACTATTTCACACATATTAAACAGAAATTAGAAAAATATATAGATTTCGAAAAATATTTTCCTGAGCATATATTTTCTTTTATCCCTTTAATCATTTGATGACCCCTCAGATTTATGGTGGGTTGGAAACCACTGCCGTAGGGTCTGAGGTTGTTGGATCTGTTGTCCAAAATGTTGAACCAATTTTGATTCAGGCCATATTATGTTAGTGGATTCGGAAATTATACCATATATTATTATATTATTTATTTACCCAATTAGGAGAATTATTGGCTATATGCAAAAGAAAATAAGATAACATTACAGGTATTAAATCTAACTGAGAAGGTCATAAGATACGTCTATATGCCGATGATATCTTACTCTACTTGACAAACCCTTCATCTTCTCTTTGAAAAAATCCACAGTCTGATTCAGATTACTTCATACACTGATACAAATTCAACTTTAACTGAGATGCTAAGGTTGATGACCAAACCCCAGAAAGTGCAGCTGAATCCAAAAAATATTTGAGAATTCAGGTTTTGTCATAACTGAGAGGCAGTTTTCAGTATTGTGATAGCTCTGTTGTGGCAGCCTGTTCCATGAGTTGATTTAGGGAGAGTAAATAGGAAGCCGATTCACTGTTTAGATTTCGAGTGTGCAGTGTTGTGTTTGGCTCTGTGTTACAGTCCATTCCCAGAGGTGGCGGAGTCGGTTCAGGAGGAACTGGACACTTATAGAGCCCAGGAGGACGAGGTCAAGCGCCTGAAGAGCATCATGGTTAGTGACAAACACGACCCACACATACATACACACACACAACATAAATTTGCAAAAAAATCTAAAATTCTGTTTTCGCTTTGTCATTATGGGGTATTGATTGATTGATGAGGCAAAGAATGGATTTAAACAATTTCTGGCAAAAGGCTGCCACGTAACAAAATTTGAAAAAAGTGAAGGGATCTGAATACATTCTGAATGTACTGTAATGTAAAACCTCTGCCCTGAAGGAAGCAAATTAACTTCACTGTGTAAAGGATGTTTAGAGCCCAATAAGATGACCTGTGCTCTCTGCATGGCTCTAACCTGGTACAGATGGCAGAGATCGTTCAAGTTTTTGTTTTTCACACTGAGGTTACCAAACCAACAGATGACAGCAAAAACTGACTCAATAAAAGGAGTATAAAACACTTTCAACAGAGACTTGTCAACATTAAAACTTCTGAGCTTCCTTAAGAAAAGCAACCTTTGCTTTGCCTTTTTATGCCAAAGGTGGAAAATTGTCTTCAGCTTCACTGCACAGCTTTGAAAACAATCAGGACAGGACAGGACAACTAAAATTACAAGACCACTGATGAGGACAAAGAGCAGAAACACAGCTTCAACAACTAACATGGTTTAGTTATAGTAAAATATATAAATATATATATATAATACAAATAAAAGGGGAGAAGGGCTGAATGTTTGTGAAAGCATAGGCAGACTATGAATTCAGTAGTCTAACTGCATTAGACAACACCTGCTGTGGCTCATACCTGTCTTTTAAGGTCATATCCAAGTCAGTACAAGTCATGTCCAAAATCTTGAAGTCAGGTTTAAATCCCTGAGCTCAAGGTTTTCCCAAGTTCCTAAAGTCATGTTCGAGGCTCCGAAACAACATCCAAGTATGAGAGGTCACGTCCAATGTGTCCAGGTTCCCAGGGTTATTGGTTGGGCCGCCAATGCAGTAAAGATGAGGAGATGTGGAGCTGACATCTGTGGTCCCCCAGTGTAAGAGTACGATTGGGAAATTGTGACTGGATTTGGACTTCGGTACAACGGCAGTGCAGGAAGGTTTTACATGTTTTGACTTCAATGCTGACAAGAAACAACTGTATTTGGTCTAATAGTTCTGTGTGTGACTGCAGGGTTTAGAGGGAGAGGACGAAGGCGCCATCAGCATGCTGTCAGACAACACAGCCAAGCTCACCTCTGCCGTCAGGTACTAAACAAAGGGTCAATAATCACCAGTATCATCACAGATTCCACCTACAAATGCTTACAATGTCAATAAACTGGAATAGTTTGGTAATGTACCATTAAATTGCACTTCAAAAATTAACATTCAGACTAATAATAACTCAATTAGCAGCATCCTGAATTAACTAACTTCCTTAGGGTCTGTTTAGGTAGCCTGGTTAAAAGAGAACTGCAGTGGTGGAAAGTAACTACATACTTTTATTCAAGTTTAGTACTTTTCCATTTCCGTTTGTCCCAGTGCGCATCGGAAACACACGGTGCCATGGGACAAGGTGGTAGCTGTTAAAACTAAACACAACTAAACAAAACTTTAATCACAAACAAAGCATTATTTATTATTTATTTACATTTAAAAATCAGAGCATTCACAATAATCACTCAAAATCAGCAGGGGAGGCGCGTAGAGAACAGGTGCATCTGTCTGTGAATTGCTGGGGGGGGGTAGTCCTTAAACTTCTATTTACAACAAGGAACAGGCTGAGAAACCGAACCCAGTGGTTAGTGGTTCTGTCTGTCCACGTCCTCAGCTCCATGTCAGTAGGGCTACAATCACAGCCACAGCGCAGCAGGCCTCACTGGGACCTGAGTGATTGACGTCTCTCTCTCTCTCTATTTTGTTTTAAAATCAGATTAAAAATGCATCAAAAATAGGCAAACATAGAGATTTAGGAGTAACTTCAGTGGGAAATAAAAGCATGACAGATCAGATAACATGAAATACTACACACAATTTATTTACAGAATGTGGAGGTGCCGGTCCCAATCAAATAGGTGCCAGTCCCAGTCTGGGAGGTCCCAGATCCTATTCCGCCAGGATCCGGCAAAGATCAGGCCCTGAGCTTCTCTCTTTCTGCTTTTGATTGTAGAATCTCTGCTTTCAGCTCATTTAGTTAAAAAAAAACAACAACAAAAAACATGACAAGTAACGTAAGAATAAATGATCAACTCTGAAACATGTATTTTTCCAATAATGCATATAGAACTAAACAAAGTCATATAGTATCTACCTTTACAAAGGATTGTCAGATTTAATATCACTTGACCCCTAAAACTAGATCACCTTGGTGGGGAAAGTGACTTCCACTGAAGTGCCCTTGAGCAAAGACCTTAACCCCCATCTGCTTCAATGGAGCTGCGCAGTCAGGTCATGGCGTTCCTGAAAAAGACAGCATTGGCCTCAGTGAAACTTTCCTGAATAAATTTAGGTTAAAAAAAAGACAGTGCAGTGTTTTTACTTCTGTTTCACCCCCCTCAGTGAATATCTCTGGCTGCCTTTAAGCATTTTAAGAATAACTTCTAAAGAAGGAATTTCCATGAGAGGACAGATGAGCCCTGAGCCAGGCAGCATCTGACTAAATTTCTGGTTTCCACCATTAAAACACTTGTTTTTTTAATCCGTAATCATGAAACTATGCTAGAGACTCGCTTCCCAATCGACCTGTTGTCTGCGTCAAGAATTGAAATGTAAAATAGAATTGACAGGGATGTTGTTTTTGGGTGTAACAGCCAGTTGGAAAATTGTTGAGTGTTGGAAGAGGTTTGTGCTCTTTCTGACAGCTTTTCAGTTGTACAGTTATCTTTTTCCACGGATTGAAATGTGTAAAGTCTGGAAGTGTTGTGTTGATGTTGGTTAATAAGAAGCAGGTTGTTGTGGTTTCTTTTGCTAAAGGTTTTAAAATGTTCTGCGTGTTTCCTGCAGCTCTCTGCCCGAGCTGCTGGAGAAGAAAAGGCTGATCGACCTGCACACCAACGTTGCCACGGCCGTACTCGACCACATCAAGGTACAAAGCAGTCAGTGTTCAAACCAATGAAGTTTGTGATCACACGGTTTGTCACTTCGTACCAGGGTTTATACAAAAGTGCATCAGAATACATGTTTTTCTTTTTCTTTTTTCAATGAGAGCATTAACGTTTCAGTTTTTTGTGATCAGTTTCTGGCTATGTTCTCAAAGTTTAATTTTCTCTTCAATTCAGATACTTGAGTAACCAATTTGCTATTCTTGGATATTTACCACTAGTGCAGGAAAAATGTCACATTTCTCCTGAAGGTGGCACCAGAGATCAGGTCATGTTGTGTGTATCCTCTGTACAGCGGGCCCCAGATACATGAGACTTTTTTCAGGGAATTGTTTCTCTGTGATCAAAACCTTGACAGGCTTTCATCTTTGAAAACACAGAGGTGTGGCGGATGCAGTCAGGGTTGCCCCTTGGCCGCAATCATCCTGTAACGCAGGCTCTGAAAAGCCAAAAACTGCACATTCGGCTTCATGCTCAATGTGTTTGCCACATGCCTCACAAAACAAAAGCAAAAATGCTCAAATGAAAATACATATGAATATAAAAATAAAGGAAGCACATCAACAAGCGCTAAACATCCTAATTCTGTCATGTTGCTATAAATGCCAATATTGAGGTTAACACTGAAGTCACCATGTAAATATGATAATATGCATGAAGATTAGAACAGTACGTCTTGGTTTGCAGTGGCATTAGTATAGAGAACAGAGTTTTTTTTGCACTCACTTGATGCTGTTTGTGTTTTCAGAGTCGTAAATTGGACGTTTACTTTGAGTATGAAGAGAAACTGATGAGCAAGTCGACATTAGACAAATCGCTGCTGGACATCATCAGTGACCCAGATGGTACGGACATACACACACACACACACACATACTCGGTGTTTAACACAATCCACTCCAGTTAATGATGTAGGGATTCATAACTTCAGTAGAAGAAGACGAGGAACATTGAGGGAAAGTAGGTTTATCCGAAAATTAATTCCAACAAAATAAAAGCTGGAATGTGTTGAACATATCAGACTGAGATCAGACAGTAACTTCCTCAAATTTAACACACAAACACATAAAGTATTATATAAATAAAGTACTGACCTGTGTGTAAATGTTTGTCTCAGCCGGGACCCCAGAAGACAAAATGAGACTGTTCCTCATCTTCTACATCACCGCTCAGCAGGCTCCTTCAGAGGTAAGTCAGTGGCCAAAATGATACGTAGCTCCAACAAGAAAACCTATGTAAAACTGAATAAACCGAGATGATTCAAACAATAAATATTTCACAAGTCAAAAACAGAAAACACAGACACAGTTTCACTGCTGTGTGTTTATAGCCACCACAGGAAACACTTGGCCATTAATGGATGGCTTATTTTTGTGTCATGCCCTCTGTGTCTAGGCCACATGGATTTATGAGGTTTGAAATTACAGCTTCAGTACTTTTAGTCGTTTGCTCATGGGAGAGCTGTGATGGAAGATTCCCGACCTGATTCAAACATGCACTCAATTTGTAAATGTTCTGGAAGAGCCTGTGAAACAGGCTGTAAAGTTATCGAATCTTTGAATCATGCATATGAAAGCACATTTTCTTTTGTTTTTAAACTTATTTTCTTTTGATTTTAGCATCTCACACAGTTCAATCAGTTTCTATACTATTTCACACTCTAGCGTCTCAGTTCCCAGCGACCTTCCCTTTATAATAATCTTGTTGCATTGACGGAGGCAGCACAGGACTCGGTCCCTTTATACATCTGGGCTTTTGGAGTCTTAGTTCATGTGATTGGCTCCATCTCATAAAGTTTCCTTACCTTTTCAAAAGTTATATTGCGTGTGCGAGCGTTCGGTTTCAGCTGCCTAATTGTGACAAACTTCATAGCAGCCACTTGCAGGTTTTGTAACAGATTTTTGCTCTTCCTTCAAAGCCTTCGGGATGGCACCTTAACACTCATCTCTAACAAATCTTTGAGCAGCTTGAAGGTTTGAGGTGCTGAAAAAGTATGTGGAAAAAGCCATTCCCATGGGTATCATGCTTCGTATCACAGTCAAAATATTCAGCAAAAGAATTTCAGAATATGTTGTTTATTTTCCGCACTGTCGGCCCTAACAACACCTCCTTTAACAACAAACTGGGTCTGGCTCTTTCTTAACCTGGCTTCCTGCTGCCTAATATTTTATGCTGCCAAAGAACGTGTTTTCACTTTAAAACTGCTCTGGTGCGACTTTGTCATCGTCAAAAACTCTCCAAAATTCTGACCGTTTCCAAACCGCCGCTCTGATGGATGCGGACAGGCTGTCTACAGGAGTGTGTTGTTGGATGTGTCACCGTCGCATTTGACTCGAAGCGAACTGAGACAAAAGGCCAGTTTGAGTCACCGAAACACTCCTGCGCCGGCTTAACCAAAACCGTCTCCACTTGGCTGGGATGTCTCAATTGTTCTCTCCGAGTTCAGCCACAGGAGTGCAGAAGGATCCGCAGGAGGAGTTGACTTTCTCACCTCCACACACAAAAACAACACAAGCTCAAAACCACCGAACTGAGATCAGCCCACAGCAAATAGAGAGGGAGGCAATCAGAGTGCAGACTTGGTGTGAGTTCACTTTAGTCACAGTGAGTTTTTATACAGTATTACCAGAGCCAAAAGTATGTGGACAACCCAATCCTCACACCTCTTTACATTAAAATGATGGCAATTGAATGCTGGTGTCGTGTCTGAATAAGCACCCTGGTCACTTTTACGTAAAAGTCACAATGAATATCGGACTGTCAGACCTGAAACGTTTCTGTATCATTTTCAACACAAGTCTGAACTGAATCATGTCAGATGAACATGAAGGCTGCAGGCCACAAGATGAAAGGTGCACAGAGAGAAAGGAGCACGGTTGAACAATCTTTGAAAAACAGTGAAATAGACAGTTAGCCAATAAGTTGTTCAGATCAAACCTTGTCAGATCAGATCAATTTATAGAAAAACGTGTTTCTCCTTGCGGTGGGACCGAAGCTGAAGACGTTAAAAACCCCTCACGCAACCACAGTTTGATGGTAACTGGATTCAGCCTATTCGCTGTGAGAAGAGATGCTGAGCGTCACTGACCAATATAATCCTTCAAAGTCAGCGGCTGAAAAGCATTGCATTGAAAAGCTGCTGTCAGACAATCAAACACAGAAGATAAATGCGGATGTTGTGAGAGAAATAATGTGATTTGGTTATTCCTTGCATTAAAATGGGCTGTTGTTCAGCAGATAACTCTCGAGTGTTAATAGTCCATGCTTGCACCTGGTACTGGATTCTGACATTAATTTACAAATGCTACAGTCATAAACCTGTAAGAAAAGTAGGACAGACGTGTGACTTAGCAGCAGTAGTAGCCATTTTTCTGATGAGAATATTGGGTATTTTATGGGCTGTATTAGAACTCGTGAGAGCAGAGGCTATTCAGTGGTGAGATGGAGACGTGAGGGTTTGTGGTTCAGTTCTGTCAAAACGAAACGTCTTACTGATGAATTAAACTGTGACCTGGATCTGGAACTTTCTGTGATCTTCCCGCGGTTCAGGGTTTCCTTCAAGGAACAAAACAGTGACACCGAGGAAAGCAGAGGATCTGAGGACAGGCAAATTAAAACCACATCACGACAATGCTCCTATTCTTCTCTGGAGTAAAGAGAAGAATAGGAACAGATCGCCAACAATGTCACCGTCATGGTTAAAGGTCAGGAAGTTTGGCTGTTTGACAGTGTGTTTTAGTCACATTACTATCTTATCATGTGTTATTGTTTAGTTTCTATCTTACGATGAGGGACAAACATAACTTCCAATGCACGTCATGCATAGATTTACTTTTGTAGCCTAAAAAATTATTCAGAGCAAAAGAGTTTCTAAAACAGCAAAATATTTTAAAAGTAGGCAAACAAAACACAAACTCAATCTGAACTTGTTCTCTGTTTACTTGTAATGTTTTTATACTTTTATAACTTTTTATTTTCAAACTCAAATCACTACAACAGTATTTCAAATGTTGAAGATCGGGATTTGTAGTTTGTTTTGGGAGTTGGTGTGAACAAAGGTAGTACAAAGTTATTTTTTTCCAAAGTTTATTGTTTGCTAGAGATTTAAGTCTAATGTTAAAGTCCACTATATGTGCAGCTGCAGCAGTGGCTGTGACACACAGATCGTGGAGGCGAATAAGGCACTTTAAACGACTGAGCGCCGGATTGACACAATTTGCTTCGCAATTCCACTCAGAGTCATAGCTCAGTCAAATGTGAACTCTCAGACATGATTCACATATTTTGAGATTCAGTGCGACTTAGGCTTTCTGATGATATCAGTATCTCTGATGTCCATCACAAATGAACATCCGTAAATCTTCTTAGAATCATAGAACAAACACACTCCTTATAACTGCAGAACTTGGCTGAGAAACATGGTGTTTTTAGTTACCTTCAGTATCACAGTGATGCAGTGGTAGTTGTCTGAACATTCACGGCGCTGCAAACCGAACTGCTGATACTGAGTCCAGATTACTTTATGGTGCCAATTTAGACGAATATAGGCTAAAAAGAAACAAGGCTGAAGCTGAAGGCCATAACCAACTCGCTGACTCCGTGGCAACATTATACTTTTTTTACTTCCACCAGTTGCCAGACTTTGAAAACCCCGGTTCAATGCAAGCACATCATTTCTTATTTTTCGGGAATATAAAAATAATAGCGTCAGGTCTTGGTCAGGTCTGGGTCTCAATTTTTACTATATTGGGTTTAGTTTAGTGCTTTGGGTTCCTAAGGCTGTGAAGGCTGTGGATATTCGCCAGGTTCGGGTCTCCATTGCACCTATAGAAATCTACTCAGGTCAACCTAAACTGTTGATCATTGGTACTGAATAATGTTCCCTGAAATGGCACAGCAGCTATGTTTAGTTAATTCCAGAGCTGGTACATCTTATGTGTACTCTTTGGATAAGGAGGTAATGAAATGAGAAAGAGAGTCATTACTGCCACAGTTAACTATTTAAACAATTCCAGGAGCAGCAGTTACTTCAGGCTACTGCTGTTCATCCATCGTTGACATTCACAGCAGTTCACAGGAGAGTTTGCCAGATTGCCAGATTACTGATTTTGCAAGACAAATTTTGACAACAAATTTACAGATGCAATATATCACCTCACCGCAGAGAAGCCTTTTCCAACTACCCTAATACAACATTAAGTATCATTACTCCCCTTCTTCTCAAATTACAGAAACTGTTGTCAGTTATTCATAATGGTAAGGTCGGTCTGAAATATCTCATTAGATGGTATGTCATGACGTTTTGTACGGACATTCATTCTCCCCTCAGGATGAATCCTTGTAACTCAGGTGATCTCCTGGCTTTTAGTCTGACATATTACCCATGAGATTTTATGTGATTGTGTGTGTGTGTGTGTGTGTGTGTGTGTGTGTGTTTTTAAAAAAAAAAAAAAAAAAAACACATCAAGTATCAAGCAATTCCAAGTCCAAAGCCTAAAGTCACAAGTTGTCTTTGTTAAACTAAAAGTGAAATCCTTGATCGATCTTGAATTTCCCATAGGTTTTTTTTTTTTCGCTTTTAAAATTGTAAACTAAACAAAGCTAAAGCCAAACCTGAGCGTAAGTACAGGTATTTAGACCTGTGATCTCTGCTTCACACATTGGCTTTTTACCCATGTGAAGCAGTCAACCAACCAGAGTTTGTAGGTGAGATTAAGAATGGGTCTGTCATCTTTCTGAATAGTTAGCTGTGTAGCATGAAAAGTAGAGAGGGGTTGAGATGTTTGCAGCTGTACAGGTTGTTGTAAGTCGATTATATATAAACAACCAGTCTAAAATCAGCATATTTCTTTGATCGACAAGATAAACGTTCCAAACATCCTCTACCACAGACTTCATTGTCGACTGACAGTGACTTCAGTAGCGGAGATGCATCTCACACCACTGATTATTAAGGGCGAAACAATCAAAATCCCTCAGTCGGACCAAATAAATGAAGTGAACAGAAAATGGTGATTCAGTTCCATTATCAGAACCTACTTGCAGTGCCTTGCTGAGGACCTGTGAATCATTAGGCTTTGGTGGTTTCTCTTCAGTTGGTGTAAAGTCTTGTGCTCATTTCTGGGATGGCAGAAATTCCTCTTGAGATTTGTGTCACTCGTCAAATTTAACCAAGAAAAAGTTCCCTTGACGTCTCAGATGACAGTCATCCAGTTACATTAAAATGATGGCAATTGAATGCTGGTGTCGTGTCTGAATAAGCACCCTGGTCACTTTTACGTAAAAGTCACAATGAATATCGGACTGTCAGACCTGAAACGTTTCTGTATCATTTTCAACACAAGTCTGAACTGAATCATGTCAGATGAACATGAAGGCTGCAGGCCACAAGATGAAAGGTGCACAGAGAGAAAGGAGCACGGTTGAACAATCTTTGAAAAACAGTGAAATAGACAGTTAGCCAATAAGTTGTTCAGATCAAACCTTGTCAGATCAGATCAATTTATAGAAAAACGTGTTTCTCCTTGCGGTGGGACCGAAGCTGAAGACGTTAAAAACCCCTCACGCAACCACAGTTTGATGGTAACTGGATTCAGCCTATTCGCTGTGAGAAGAGATGCTGAGCGTCACTGACCAATATAATCCTTCAAAGTCAGCGGCTGAAAAGCATTGCATTGAAAAGCTGCTGTCAGACAATCAAACACAGAAGATAAATGCGGATGTTGTGAGAGAAATAATGTGATTTGGTTATTCCTTGCATTAAAATGGGCTGTTGTTCAGCAGATAACTCTCGAGTGTTAATAGTCCATGCTTGCACCTGGTACTGGATTCTGACATTAATTTACAAATGCTACAGTCATAAACCTGTAAGAAAAGTAGGACAGACGTGTGACTTAGCAGCAGTAGTAGCCATTTTTCTGATGAGAATATTGGGTATTTTATGGGCTGTATTAGAACTTGTGAGAGCAGAGGCTATTCAGTGGTGAGATGGTGACGTGAGGGTTTGTGGTTCAGTTCTGTCAAAACGAAACGTCTTACTGATGAATTAAACTGTGTCCTGGATCTGGAACTTTCTGTGATCTTCCCGCGGTTCAGGGTTTCCTTCAAGGAACAAAACAGTGACACCGAGGAAAGAAGAGGATCTGAGGACAGGCAAATTAAAACCACATCACGACAATGCTCCTATTCTTCTCTGGAGTAAAGAGAAGAATAGGAACAGATCGCCAACAATGTCACCGTCATGGTTAAAGGTCAGGAAGTTTGGCTGTTTGACAGTGTGTTTTAGTCACATTACTATCTTATCATGTGTTATTGTTTAGTTTCTATCTTACGATGAGGGACAAACATAACTTCCAATGCACGTCATGCATAGATTTACTTTTGTAGCCTAAAAAATTATTCAGAGCAAAAGAGTTTCTAAAACAGCAAAATATTTTAAAAGTAGGCAAACAAAACACAAACTCAATCTGAACTTGTTCTCTGTTTACTTGTAATGTTTTTATACTTTTATAACTTTTTATTTTCAAACTCAAATCACTACAACAGTATTTCAAATGTTGAAGATCGGGATTTGTAGTTTGTTTTGGGGAGTTGGTGTGAACAAAGGTAGTACAAAGTTATTTTTTTCCAAAGTTTATTGTTTGCTAGAGATTTAAGTCTAATGTTAAAGTCCACTATATGTGCAGCTGCAGCAGTGGCTGTGACACACAGATCGTGGAGGCGAATAAGGCACTTTAAACGACTGAGCGCCGGATTGACACAATTTGCTTCGCAATTCCACTCAGAGTCATAGCTCAGTCAAATGTGAACTCTCAGACATGATTCACATATTTTGAGATTCAGTGCGACTTAGGCTTTCTGATGATATCAGTATCTCTGATGTCCATCACAAATGAACATCCGTAAATCTTCTTAGAATCATAGAACAAACACACTCCTTATAACTGCAGAACTTGGCTGAGAAACATGGTGTTTTTAAGTTACCTTCAGTATCACAGTGATGCAGTGGTAGTTGTCTGAACATTCACGGCTACGCTGCAAACCGGAACTGCTGATACTGAGTCCAGCGTACTTTTTATGGTGCCAATTTAGACGAATATAGGCTAAAAAGAAACAAGGCTGAAGCTGTGGCCATAACCAACTCGCTGACTCCGTGGCAACATTATACTTCTTTTTTACTTCCACCAGTTGCCAGACTTTGAAAACCCCCGGTTCAATGCAAGCACATCATTTCTTATTTTTCGGGAAGGAATAACAAAAATAATAGCGTCAGGTCTTGGTCAGGTCTGGGTCTCAATTTTTACGGTACTATTGGGTTTAGTTTAGTGCTTTGGGTTCCTAAGGCTGTGGATATTCGCCAGGTTCGGGTCTCCATTGCACCTATAGAAATCTACTCAGGTCAACCTAAACTGTTGATCATTGTTAGGGTACTGAATAATGTTCCCTGAAATGGCACAGCAGCTATGTTTAGTTAATTCCAGAGCTGGTACATCTTATGTGTGTACTCTTTGGATAAGGAGGTAATGAGAGAAAGAGAGTCATTACTGCCACAGTTAACTATTTAAACAATTCCAGGAGCAGCAGTTACTTCAGGCTACTGCTGTTCATCCATCGTTGACATTCACAGCAGTTCACAGGAGAGTTTGCCAGATTACTGATTTTGCAAGACAACATTTAGGCAAATTTTGGATGCAAATATCACCTCACCAAAGTCGCCTGACTCTCAGTTACTAAAGTAATACTTAAAAACATTAAGTATCATTACTCCCCTTCTTCTTCTCAAATTACAGAAACTGTTGTCAGTTATTCATGTCAGTTACGATATACTCTAAGTTCTACAGAAAAGTATTAAAATGTCCGCAGAAAGTTTTCCAACTACCCTAAAAAAGAATCCGTTGCTCATATGTTTCAAACATTCACTTTGTCACTCACTTATTTAGGAATGGTAAGGTCGGTCTGAAATATCTCATTAGATGGTATGTCATGACGTTTTGTACGGACATTCATTCTCCCCTCAGGATGAATCCTTGTAACTCAGGTGATCTCCTGGCTTTTTACCTAGTGCCGACATAGTTACCCATGAGATTTTGTGTGTGTGTGTGTGTGTGTGTGTGTGTGTGTGTGTGTGTTTAAAAAAAAAAAAAAACACATCAAGTATCAAGCAATTCCAAGTCCAAAGCCTAAAGTCACAAGTTGTCTTTGTTAAACTAAAAGTGAAATCCTTGATCGATCTTGAATTTCCCATAGGTTTTTTTTTTTTTTTACGTTTTAAAATTGTAAACTAAACAAAGCTAAAGCCAAACCTGAGCGTAAGTACAGGTATTTAGACCTGTGATCTGCTTCCCACATTGGCTTTTTTTTACCCATGTGAAGCAGTCAACCAACCAGAGTTTGTAGGTGAGATTAAGAATGGGTCTGTCATCTTTCTGAATAGTTAGCTGTGTAGCTTCGTCCATGAAAAGTAGAGAGGGGTTGAGATGTTTGCAGCTGTACAGGTTGTTGTAAGTCGATTATATATAAACAACCAGTCTAAAATCAGCATATTTCTTTGATCGACAAGATAAACGTTCCAAACATCCTCTACCACAGACTTCATTGTCGACTGACAATGACTTCAGTAGCGGAGATGCATCTCTCACCACTGATTATTAAGGGCGAAACAATCAAAATCCCTCAGTCGGACCAAATAAATGAAGTGAACAGAAAATGGTGATTCAGTTCCATTATCAGAACCTACTTGCAGTGCCTTGCTGAGGACCTGTGAATCATTAGGCTTTGGTGGTTTCTCTTCAGTTGGTGTAAAGTCTTGTGCTCATTTCTGGGATGGCAGAAATTCCTCTTGAGATTTGTGTCACTCGTCAAATTTAACCAAACAAAAGTTCCCTTGACGTCTCAGATGACAGTCATCCAGCTCTTCCCATCATCCGGGCCAGGCTTCTTCACGGACCCTCAACCTAAACCAGCAGGGGGGACGCTTACATCACCAACTGTGGATTGGCGGTAGCCAGTAGAAATGGTTTAGACAGATGGTTTCACGTCATATGTGCCCTCATGTCCTCAAAACCGCATTACTCTGATCAATAGCCACATTGTGGACAGGCCCTATGAGAAGCATCTTTTTGGCTCTAACATAATGATTTTGTTATGAGCCAGCAATCTAACAAAGCTGATCAAGCCAAAGTGCCAAGTTCCTGTTGGAAAGCAGAGACGTCGTTAGTCTCAGCAGGATCAGGTTTAGTTTGGCAGAAAACGAATCTCATCCATTTACAAAATGACAGGGACTGTGATTGTTATTAGTTTACGTTTGCTGTTAAAGAACTAATGCACCCGGAGTTCAGTCTTTGCATTAATTAGCACATTTTGACAATGTTTGCGCTTTTTCCACGAAGAGGTCAACAGGTTTTCTAAACTCCCTGAACTCCATTGAGTGTTTGAATCAATCAAAAGCAGTCAGTCAGTGGTACACCTGCAGAAATCATTTTAACAGTCTGTTTCAATTATTCAGTCAGAGATCATTCAACATCGGTAAAATAGAGCAACTGCCAAGATATGAAAGCAAGAAATCTCACTGAGTCATGGCTATTCATCAATAATGCTGTTAAACCTCTCCAATAAAAACTCTTGGTGGGGTTATCTATTTTCAGTGACATCAGTATTAGGACAGGGGGGTAAAGTTGGCGTGTTCACGGAGCTAGATACTGGCTTTTAGGTACCAGAGACTGAGGCAATAAGTATTTTTTTCTTTGTGGTAGCTTGTGCCGATCTTTGTTTAAAGGTGATTGATCAAACACAATCACACGCAACCAAAGTATTTAGCCAGTTGCAGTAGTTTAAACATTGGATTGTTCGTTCTGTCCCACATTTTGGTCCAAAGGAAGATATCTCATCAATTACCGGCCTGGCGTTTTTCACAAATAATTTTAGGCACTGTTGCCCGCAATGTCTTTTCTCTGCTCCACTGTCTTCACATACGAGTCTCTTTTTTTTTTTTTTGTCTGTCAAGAAAAAAACGACCCATTAGATTCACTTGTGAATGTAATACAAGCCTGTATTTAGTAACAGTTGACTTAATATAATTTTAAAGCTCCATTTCATTTATTACTGACTTTGTCTTAACACACACACAGCGAAACTGTTTTTTGTGTTCTAATGCAGCTGAATTCATGATATACATAGTTGCTCTCATTTATATATTTTTCTGTTTCTGTTGTAAGATGTCGGAACTAGCCTGAAATATTAACATGTTTCATAAAGAGGCTACTCTGTTAACCAGCAGTCATTACCGAGCCATGCTGATAAAATCGTTGTTTTTTTTTTAACACTACATCATCTGAACAAAAACACAGGTTAATGACAGCCGCTGCGCGATGAGATCGACTATACTGACATTTAAACTCGTCACCGAAAAGGTTGCATGCAAACATGTATTCAGTATGCTGTACACAACAAATGTCTGCAAAAGAGCTCTGAACTATAATATAAATCTGGCTCCTGAAATGTTTCCGGTGGACATTGAAACGGGGATGAAGCAGCGAGCGAGCTGGATCCTGGGCTTGGACGATCCGAAAAGCACTTTGCAACGAGGCCTGAGATTCTCAGCGTCTGTTCGAATCTTCAGCTCGTTCTCCGCTTCCCTTGCTGATGGACTGTGTGACAGTTGTCTCCCCTGCCAAAAAATGAGCCTCACTCTTACTTTCATCCCTCTTTTCATCTTCCATCCACCGGAGAGATGGATCACCCTAGGATTACCCCCTCACCCTCCATCACCACTCACTCTTCCTCCCTCCCTTCCTGTCATCTCTGGTCATCCCTCTCCCTCTGTGACCAGCTCTTGGCCCCTTTGATCTCTCTCCCCCTCTCAGACTTCTGTCTCACCCTTTTCTCCCTCCCTCTATCTGCTGCGGAGTCTCCGGAGTGCTGCTCGAGTTTCTGACTGATGCGGTGACATTTAAGCTTCAAAAACACGCACTCCTACGTGGCTCAGCAGTTGTGTAATCCCTCTGTGGCTCCCGCTGAGCTGCCAGTCAGGAGCTTATTCAAGCGAAAACCGCGTGTAGATGATAAACACCACGTCATTTTCACTAGCTGTCGGTAGGAAAGAGGGATCGGGTGGAATGTTTTCTTCGTACCTTTCATATACTGCAACGTTTCCTGGAGTCGTGTTTCCTCGGCGGGGCAGAGAGGCCCCTGAAACAACAGCGGCAAACTGACGTGATGATGAACACGCCACTGAAAGCTACATTATTGAAAATACGTGAGGTGGTGAGGCTTCTGATGAAGCGCTGTCACAATAACCTTCAGTTATTTTAAAGAAGGCGCAGGCTGGAGAATCCCAGATCTCCATCATCAACAACCAGACGAGAGGTCATGTCAATGGGGTCCCGATGCAGAGGACTCCAGCACAGAAATGCAGGATCTTCCCGCTAAAAAGCTGAACCTGGTTCATGCACATTTGAGGTCCTAAGCTGTTCAGTAACATTGGTTTTGAGCAGTAAAAAAAATGAACAAAACTTCCTGCTATAACTATCCATTACAAAAGCAAATGCTGTAAACCTGAGTCTCCCGTACATCTTCCAAAACTACTCTGAGTTATCGTGACTTTGAAGTCTGCGAATGCTAATCTTATCATATTAACATGTTAACATGTCAACGTGTTTCCCAAAGGCTCGCAACACTACAGGATGCTTCCTTGAAAATCAGCTCGTTATCAGATACAGGGGATAACTCAAGAAACACTTTTGTTACTCTAACGTGTTGAATGTCAACTTATTATTTTGCTAATGTTCTCATGTTAACCCAAATTTTCTAATATGCTTAGCATTACATACTTTAAGTCCCTCTTACTTTTCATCCAAATTATACAGAGTGGTCTGTCTTCTATGAAAGCATCTTTGGCCGAGTGTAATATTACAGTTTCTGCTTCTTTGTTTTTACCTGCTCTTGGTATTAACTGCAATGGAGTAAATTTACTGGCGACAGTTGTCGTTACATCCATTGAAATCAACAGTTATTGGCTAAACTTTCACTTGCACCAATTTTTTTAAGGCACTGATAAAGTTGCTGCTCTTGCAATATAAAAATCATTATATGAATGAATGATTACAGAGGTCAAGGGCCATGGGCTGGGAATGGTTGCGGCTCCTGGTTATCTTTCATGTGTCGTAGTTTTTCTTGGTTATCCCTGCTTCTTACTGGAGTTTGGTTGCTCTGTGTGTTGCAGTCTGACTTGGAGCAGTACAAGAAGGCTTTATTGGAAGCAGGCTGCGATCTGTCACCTCTCAACTACATCAAACAGTGGAAGTAAGTCTGTCTGTCTGTTTTGTTAAAATCATCTGATGCAGCAGCGTCATTTAACTGCAACTTCACTTTCAAGCAGCTTTGGTTTCAGTTAGGGAAGATTTAAAATGCCTGTTTAGTGAAAAGACAAAAAGTTAAGTAAATATCCCATTACACATAATTTTCATTTAATTATGATACAATAAATTTATACATAAAAAGGAAATACATAAGCTGTAACAATGTGTATTGTATTTCACTTTATTTAAGAGTTGGGTTTCTTTTAATTTAGGCATTTTAAATCTAGGTTGTGGTTTTATTTCAGTCTGTTCACTTGCATATTTTAGATCCATAGAGATATCATTATAGGTACTGTATTGTTAAATACTGCACCATATCTCCATCATAACATATTTATTGCATTAGATTTAATTTTGTACCAACAATTCATTTTTGTTTAGTTTCTGTAATTGGACAGTATTTTGAGTGCCTTGGAGAGGCGGAGTCCATTTACAGTTAATTTAGGACAATAAAAGTATTAATGATAAGAGTGCAATTCAGTCGCTGTTCAACAGATGAGCCGGTCATGTTGTTTTGGTTTCATCTCATTTTTTCCAGGGCGTTCACCAAGATGGCCACCACCCCGGCCAACTACGGAAACAGTGGAGTCAAACCCATGGGGTAAGTTAGCAACAATAACAATAAATGTTTTTAAATAACATTCGTGGCTTGAGGTTGTTTTAAAAGCTCTTTAATTATCAAACAAATGCATACTGGAAAATTCAGCAACATGTATTATTATCAAAATTAAAAAGGCAGTGTTCCTCATCCACAGTCTTTAATGTCTGGATTATGAAATCATATCTATTTTTCATTCATTCATCATTTTTTTTAAAACTCACTTTTCCAATATATTTTTAATGATTTTGTTTTTTTTTCCCTTCCCCAAATTCCTGATTTAGGAATATTATTTTTTACCATATATATATCCATCCGTATATGTATAAAGCCATATGGAACCCTATATTTTGTATGAAAAAAGTAGACCTACTTTTTAAATAAAAACCTTTGTTAACACCCTGGCTCAGTGAAGTGTCAGCTCAATAATCCACGTGACGGCGCAACTTTGAAAAAGCACCTGGTCCATTTTTTTTTTCATATCATTGTTGCGATCTTTTGGACTAATTCGGCAAATCGCTTGCAACAGTAGGCCTGTTATACTACGTAGGAGCGAGCATTGAAAAATTTGAAAGATAGGCATATTGGATATTCTTTGTGGCTTTAAAAATTAGCTCAGACTTGGATACAGTTTCAAAAGTGCGGTTTCTGACTGAGGAAAATTATTTGTTATTGTCTGTTATTGGTGTCAGTTGTAGTAATAAACCACAATTTCTTCATTTCGTGAACCCTCCTTCCCCTCGATTCTTTCTCCTAATCACTGAATGTATTTGAGGCACAGAAATCTTCCCTGCTTTAAACCCTGAATCTGATATCGTTGTTGGGTTAGATAGAACGATGCTTGGACTGTTGGTCGGACAAAACTGGACATTTGAAGACGTCGCCTTGGAGTCTGATCTTTGTTATCAACCAAAGATTTATATCAATTGAAAAAAGATACAGACAGTATTCAAAGGTACAACAGTACCATCCAACAGTCTCCTGCATGTTCGTACAGCGTAAAGCACATCGTTTTTGTCGCCGTGTGAACCGTCAGTCTGACCCCATTGGCTCAGTGGAGTGCATGTTAAACATGTGCACAATGACTTTTAAACCAAGGCGGATGCAAAGTGAAACAGGAGGAATAGGTAGCAGTGTCAGCACCTGCGGCGAGTCAGTCTAATAGTCAGAGTGTCTCATCAAATGTGCTTTATCCCCGATTGCAATACTAATCGGCTTTAATATTAGTATGAGTAGAAAAGCATCAGCAGCATTAGTGGCATCGGTAAAAGTGTTTTTATTCATTAGGTTAAAAACAGGTCTGTGTCGAGACTACCAGCCTAACCCTGTCCTCCTCTTCTCGGTCTCACTCTGTTTTACTCCCTCCTCCCCCTCCCACCTCCTCTGCAGGCTGTTTTCCAGAGTGATGAATACCGGCTCCCAGTTTGTCATGGAGGGAGTGAAGAACCTGGTGCTCAAACAGCATGTGAGTGAAACAGTTTCTCCTGCCATCGAACAGAACACGACCTGCGCTACATCCACACAGCATCCAGACCCAACAAGCCTGCTCCTGTAAAAGTTCAGTCATTGTCAGTCATAGTCAAGTCAGGGAGGGTCCTTAATCATAACTGAACCACTAAATATGGATCCTTTAGTTATCATGACACATAATAATTCAGACAAATCATTGACTTGAATAAAGTCATCTCTATAAAAGTCTGAACCGCTCCTAAACATACTGATATTATCTGATGGCACAGGTTACTTTTTGATCAGTCGTTTCTCTGCACAGTAAATAGATTTTGCTACTTTTGAACAATGTTTTAGGTCCAAAAGGGATTTTGCTCCTTTCTCTCCTCATTTTCACCCCAGCACCGATTAACCAATTAATCTTCATAAGCGCATTAGTGGAATGTAGAAGCCTGAATATTGTGGCACAGTTGCTGACCATGTGAACATGAATGCAAAAATCACTTAATAGAGACTATTAAGGAATACCATGGTCTATGTCATTTTGTATGGCAGTATGGATGTATCGTGATATGTTGAGGGAAATTTTGGTCAGACGAATTAAAGCCTCCGTGTCGAGTTTTAAAACTCCCAGCTTTGACACCCGTCGCTGGAAGAATCAGGAGAGACGCTGTGGCAGGAAACGATGCACAGGCTGAGAGCAACACATAGAAAGCAGCGACTCTCACCAGGGTCGACTCGAAGACGCTGCAATCACATAAAAAATCTACACATATTGGGCTTCAAATACCTGAAAAATCAAGGTTCACAGGGCAAGGCTTATATCCTGTAACTGTAGAGCAGCTGTGGAGCAGTGCCTGCTCATTGATTTCCTCTGTTTCTGCTGTCTCACAGTATATAACCATCATTTTGTCCAAACCTAGATTCAGTCGATGACTTTGACTGCGGGTCATTTCTTTGCACTTGTCTTGGGTCTTTTCTCTTTAGCTACGAACGTGAACTAACCAAAATCAGAGAGGGTTCTCCACAGGTGGTGCGCTGCAGATCCCTGCTCTGCTCAGTGGTTGGAGTAAAAGCTTTGGTTTGGTTAATGGACTCGGGTTGGAGAAGAACGACTGTAATCCTCATCCCGTCTTCTTCATCAGAATAATTTATCAGACTTTTTTTTTTTTTTTTTTGGTTTGTTTTTCCTCTTAGTCCTTTTAATTGTTCATCATTTCTTTCCTTCCGCTGTCACTTCTCCAACCTGGCAACCTCCAAACTGTCCTCGGCTCCATGTCTTTACCTGAGAACAGCAGATCATTTGAGCATTTTAGAGACCAGCTGAAGTTGGACCATGGTGCAGAGCTGCCAGAACATTACAAAAACTCAGAGTCAGTCTGGATGGAGCCATTCACACTCTGTTAGGGAGGATATTTACAGTCCTCTTCCACACCCACATCCCCAATATTTGAAAATATCTGCTTACCGCACTTTTGAGAACAAAACCCAAACCAAACACAGATTACTGAGGATTCAAAGTGTGTGATTCCGCTCGACGGAAACCGGACCTCAGGTCTGAGTGCAGTTCATTCAGACCTTACCCCCGAAAAAGAGAGCAAAGACAACATTACTCTGGGTTTTTACTGTTAAAATCCGGAGAGTAATTGATGGAAATAAACTAATGAAATTCTAAACTACTTTGTCAAAATACTCCAATCTGTGGTTGTTCAGAGTAACAGACGAAAACAAAATTGAGATTTCCTTTATTTGGAGATCATTAAAAGTATGAAAATAACCCCAATGAAAAGATATGAAAAGTTAAAAAATAAGTTTAAAAAAATGTTTACAATTGACTATTTATTTGTCGTTGATAGTTTTATATCTTACTACAAACAACAACACAGGACATGAAGTTGGACACCAGTCATGTATTTGGTCACTGCATCAAAATGTAGCATGTCAGTTTGACATAATCCTTCTAGGAGTCGAGTTCATCTGAACTGTAACTGAAGTGTGGAAGCACCAAAGAAAACGTTCTTGACGAAGTTAAAGAGGCTCCAACCTGACGTTTATATTACAACTGATCACATGACTACTCATGTTGTAGTGATGACTCTACAGAGAATTATCAGCCGGCTCTGCAGCTCCGCTCGGCTTCACCGAGCTTTACAGTCTCTTCTAGCTCACGGCTTTGTTTTTACCTGTTAGTTGTGGTTCACTCTCACCGCTCTCATAAAGTAAAACTGTTAATGCCGGTTTATCAATCGTGTGTGTGTGTGTGTGTTGATGTTTACGGTATTTTGAAGTAGGTTTACTTCTTTTCTCTCTCAGAATCTTCCAGTCACTCGGATCCTCGACAACCTGATGGAGATGAAGTCCCACCCTGTGAGTTTGTTTTTCTGTTTGGTTTGCTAGAAAATTCAGCCACGCACCAGGGAACAATCAGTGCTTAGTGCTGATCTAGGAACATTTTCAACATTATTTTCCCATGACCTACAGCAATGGAATGAGGAAAAAATCTCACATTTCCAATAAGTGACTGTGTGTGTATTCATGCAGACCCAGATTCAAACTCGATGCTTTCTATTATTTCAGTAACACTTTTAGACTGTGCAGTCTCTGCAGGTTGTGAGCTCCCTGGTTATTACTTACTCATTTCTTATTACTGCTACTATTTATCCATCCATTTTCTGCTGCTCATCCAGGTCCAGGTCAGGTTTAATTATTAATTATTGATATTATTAGGAGCTGTTGTTATACAGCTGGGAAAAAATGTGATATAAATGTCAATAAATTCATGCGCTTGGTAAATATTTCTAGGCCTTATCATCCCCACTGGTTTACAGGATCAGGTACAGATTAAATTACACACTCGCACTTTAAAACATGCAGTTAAACCCACATGTGACCACACATGACCCCAAAGACACACAGTTTAACACACACGGAAGGTGTTGAAGGTTATGCAGGGAAATTTGTGATTCGGCCCCTTTACTCATGTAGTCATTTGACCCTGCACACACACACACCGCAGGTTTCTCAGCGTCTGGAGTTTCACACGACCAACAAAGATCCTGTTGTTATGAATGTGAAGGGGGGTGATGGGGGGGGCAGGACTGGGATAAAGATTAAGGAAATAGAAGAGCACATTCTCCCTACATCAGATTGTCCACAGTTTGTGTGTGTGTGTGTGTGTGTGTGTGTGTGTGTGTGTGTGTGTGTGTGTGTGTGTGTGTGTGTGTGTGTGTGTGTGTGTGTGTGTGTGTGCAGGGTAGAGTACCTGTGTGTGTGAGAATGTTGTCTGTTTTTCGGAGTTAGGTTTGCATGTGTGTCTTTCCGCGTGGAGGTGTGTTGAGTTGGGGTCGAGTTAACGTTGAAGGCAATTAGAGAAGTGCTGATGTGGAACATTAAAGGATTAGTTCAAAGTTTGGAGCCAGGCCCTGGTTAGCCTAGCTTAGCATAGAGACTGGAAGCGGGGGGAAACTGCTAGCCTGGCTCCGTCTGAAGTTCAAAGTTACACCTAGCAGCGGCTCTAAAGCTCAGCCACTAACACGTTATATCTTTCTTGTTGAATCTCTGCACAAAAACAGAAAATGAAAAGTAACAGTGTTCAACGCGGTTTGTAATTTTACGATCTGGAACTATTTCTTGACAGACAACAGCGTGTCCATCCGCCCAGTGCGTCAGCGCAACTGCTGTCGCAGCGTTGGCATCTCACAAAACACAGTAACGTGAAGGATTGGACCTTTAAACCGCTTGCACCAAGAGTTACTGTTCACACATGATCAATGTTAGAGATAGGGTCATCAAATGCCAAGTGAAAGGAAGGTTATAAACTGAAACACAAACAGGTTTCATTACGTGGCGAGTCGTCGGAACCGCATTCTGTTCTGTGCTGTTACCAGCTGCTCCAATAAGAAAGTGAGAATTAATAAAAATCCAGAAAGCTGCTTCACTTTAGTTCATCTCTAAATAAACACATGAATACTCAGTGGGACTCGCTGTCTACCTGCTGCGCTCTGCTCACCTCTTTCTAGCTGGGATCACTGGCTGAAATTCCATTCTTCCAGTTTAATGTGTTTCAGAATTTTATTAAATGATGAGTTGAATCGGATTAAAATGCATGAAATCACGCATTGAAAGTGTAATGACTTATAATCATAAACTAGTAAAGTCAGACATGAAGTTCAGGTCCAGACTGTGGAGGTCACAAACACACTGGTGTTTGGAGACTGATTATCACCGACATTCACGTGCGTTGCCTTTTCTCAGAAATGAGACTGAGATCCATCTGAAACATCCCACTCTCAGAATAAAAGAGAATGCGTGTTTGTTTGTTTTTTCCCAAAAGGGGAAATACTTGGAGCTCCAACAACCAAGTTCAAGTCCTAGTGCTGGATAAGCAGTTTCCAATAAATGTTTAAAACTCTGATATTTTGAAATGTTACTTCCTCTAGCTCCTTTTCAGCAGATCATTAATGCAGCAATCACACTGTGATAAAAAGCGGCAGCTTGAAATAAAACAGTCTCGAAATGTTTCATGATTATTTGACATATTCTTCTTCTGTGTTTATGTTGTCTGTGTTTCATATGATTGTTTTATAATATAATATTTTGGTCTCCGACTCGTCCTCCAAATGGTCAAATGAACTAAAATCCATGCGGATGAACCTGCAGATAAGAGGTTTGTCTTTCAGTAGAAACACATGGCTGATGTAAGACAAACACTCTGATCTGTAAATATTAATGAGGTGACACAGAGCCGCAGCCGATCAGACCTCTGATACAGTTTGACTCCGCAGGTCTGCCAGGGTTTTACGCTAAATGAGCCAAAACTGTGGTGGAACCAGCATCAGCCGGGAGTTTTACTTAGTTAAAGCAGCAGCAGTGAACCGTTCTGCCATCGATCTCAGCTCCACGTTATTAGAAGAAGCAGCTCATAGGCTGCAAATTATCAGGAGGACATTACAAAACCTGAAACCTGAATCCCCCAAAAGCCTCACACATCAACCAAAGACTTGTTTTTGTGCACAGAAGTTTTATTTTCAGTTGTTGTTCGAGGAATAACGGAAACATCTCCTTCCATGAAATCCCTCAAGTAACGTTGTCCCTTTCACAGCGTCTATGTCGGTCGCTCATCGTAGCTCATGAATGCGATGCTTTTTGACAACTGACTGAAGTCTCAGATGTCAGAGGGACCTCGACCTTTGATCAGTGAGGTACAGCTTCTCTAAATCCGGAGCGTGAGGGATCGGCTCCCTGCACCGAGCTGCTGGTTTATGCAGGTTGATTCTCATGGAAAGGAAAAATCATCAGCAGGAATGTAACATACAGATTTTTATAACAACGTAGTTCATCGGAAATGGTTTATAGCGCAGAGAGAAATACAGAAAAAAAAACTAAAAATCACACAGAGGGGCTGCAACTGCCTTCAGAGGACTCAGAAGAAACGCAGTGAAAAACCAACGAGTAAAAGTGTGTATTAGGTCGACTTAGGCTACAAGAGAGGGAGAAAAACACGTGGTAGGTTGAAGTGATTTCCAGAGTTTTGGGCAAGAGCCTCGTCTCCATGGCAATCAGTCCTGGATCTAGGGACACGTACGGTACGACTCTTTGGAGTAGTTGAGAACATGTAACGTCACATTTATCGACACTGAGCGAGAGCAGGTTTTCTCATTCTGGTTTGAGGGTCGTTGTAAAATGTGTTTTATGCTGAGTGTCACCACAATCGCCACACGGTCTGTCAATAAAAACCTCCTGCTGAACCGACTGGAAAACAACCGAGTGTTAAATTCAAACAAGTGATCGTCAGCCTGGAAGTGAGACTGAGCGTTTTTCTCTCTGATCTTCCAGGAAACGGACGACTATCGATACTTTGACCCGAAGATGCTTCGAGGCAGTGAGAGGTACGACGTCCCGCCTTTCATTTCAGTCCGATCTGATCAATAATCACGTCTGATCGGTTAGTGTTGCTGGTAACTTTCGGTCAGTAGAGCACAGACTGCTGTCGACCGACAGGACGCTCATCATCTTCACTGCTCTTCTTCCTCCTCAGCTCCATTCCCAGGAACAAGAACCCGTTTCAGGAGGTGAGCAGAGTTTCTGTTTCTGGACTTGAGTTTGATCGATTAGATCCAGTCTGAGTCGTTTCCAGGACAAACACAAGCTGAAGGGGAAATGAACGACAGGCTGGAAATGATGCTCTACATCAGAAATCAGCCTAAAACCCCGTTAAGTGTTTCTTACCTCTGAGGAAAATTATGGAGCTTTAGAATCTGTGTCTGTAAATTAGATTAGCTTGGATTAGATAACCCCTGCACCCAATGCAGAGCGAGAAATGAGATTTTAAAGGCAAACTGCGGCAGAAGGACACTGAAACACAAACTAACACGTGCTCCAGGAGGAGGGCTAGTGCAGCTCAGGAAACTGCCAGCCGGCCACTAACTAAAAAACTATGTCTTTAATATTATCAATCAGTACAACATGTTTAAAAAAAAAATCCATTTTTACCCGACAGTGTGTTGTTATAATAAACGAGCACGTAGTGTCTACAATGATATGAATGAGGGAACTGTAACGGTTTGAGAAACCGAGAGAAATCCTAACCACACCTGTGTTGAAACCACAGTGTTCAGGTCACTGATGTTGTGGCGATCTGATGTGTTTCAGGCCATCGTGTTTGTGGTGGGAGGAGGGAACTACATCGAGTACCAGAACCTGGTGGACTATGCTAAGGTACTGTAGCTACTGCTGCTAGAAGAAAAAAGCACTGGCTTTTTTTACTTCTTCTATTCAGTGAACAATGTAAATAATATCATATCATATATAATAATTGCGATGGTTAAAACTATATACAGTCACTTATAATCTAACTTTTGCTTTTTCCGTAACGCTTTAGTTCACGGGTCCCGTATGTTCCAGCTAATTTCCTGGAAACTTTCCCCATAACTTAACTAAATATTAACTGTTAACCGGGACGTTTCCTTGAAAAGCCTCCACAGTTTGGTTCTAAGTATAAGGGCCACGGAGAAAGTGTTAGTTGTTAGTTATTAAGAACCTGCTCGTTATATTTGAGTTTTTAAGAAAAACCACAAAATGATGAAGCGGGTTTGGGAAAATAGTTCGGATTCTTCATGACTCTGAGCTGCCGAATGTTACAGTTCTGCTCAGTGATCGGTGAATATTCATTAAACTGACGTTTCTGCCGCACGTTGACCTGCAGTTTTCGGCTGCAGTGGAAATTCTGCACTTTTGTGTTTCAAACTGTCGATGATCAGCAAATTAAACACACTCCACCCTGTAAAGTTTCACACACTCAGCAGTTATACTCACAAACATCTCTCTGCCGAGCGTCCACAGGCCGGACCTGGAAGATAAAGGGACTCAGTGTGGAACAGTTTCTATCTCATAGACGGTGAAGACATTTAGATGGTTTTCCTGATAGACTCTGATGGACACTGTCGCCTGTTTGTCAGCTGTTTTCTTTTTTAAAAAAACAAAACAACTCAGATTTAACGAGATGGTGAATAACAACTGATGCAACGAACCCTTTCTCCGTTTCTCTTTTAATTAGCACCAAACTGCAGAGGCCTTTCTTTGAAATATCCCGGTAATTAACGGCTCAATAGCAGCTAATTTTCAGGAAATTATGAGCAAAGTTTCCAGAAAATTGGCAGGAAAAGAAAGCGTTGGTGTTTTCTCTTACGTGTGACCGGATGGGCCCGATGGTGGGAAATAAAAGCCGACTGGCCTGGTTTCTGCTTTGACCGCCACGGTTTGGCGACGTCGCGGCTCCCGCTGCTGCAGCCAGCTGACGGGTTCTGCCGCAGGAAAAGCTCATGACGCTCTGACGTTTTGTGTTTTCAGTCCAAACAGGGGAAGAAGGTCGTCTACGGCTGCAGCGAACTCTTCAACGCTGCTCAGTTCATCAAACAGGTGAGGAACAGCACCTGTGCACCTGTCGCACACCTGCTCTGCGAAACCCAATCTTTAAAGGAACAAGGTCTCCTGTTAAGCGTTGAAGTCACATTGTACCTGTAGTAACAGTATTAAGCTCTTGATGTCTTCCTCCTCTCTGCAGCTCTCCCAGCTCGGCCAAAAGTGATGTGGGCACCAACGATACGTGAACCTCTCTCTCTTTTTTTTGTATTAACTCTGTTCTGTACATTTTCTCTCCTCATTGTTCGGTTTCTGTTTCTCCCTCTCAGCAACTAATAAAGATTAACACTCTCAGCTCCCAGCAGCCTCGGTGTTCTCCTTTTTTTTTTATGATCGCATTTTTGCCGTGTGAACTCTGGCGCCGTCGCGTTCTGCGTCTCCACAGCTTCCTGACGAAGCAGGAAGCCGCCAGGCGAAGGTGTAGGTTGGTTGGAAATGTGAGTAAATGGTGAGGAATGGATTCTGATCTGCAGCAGATGTCACGCGGGAGATCTGGGCTCCTCTGCAGCCAAAATCCAGCCAAAATCCAGCGGACGCGGCCGGACGGCTAGGAGCCCCACCGACTTCAGTGTTTGTGCATTCAACAGTTGGGACTCACTGATTTTATAACGTCTCCTGTTTTGTTTTGTTTTTTACTTTCCCAAAGTTTCTTTCCTTTTTCGCTTCGGGGTGAAACCTTTTTGGCTCACCTCGTCCAGGGCCGAGAGCGAACCTTCGTCTTTTCACTTTGTGTTCAGTCTTAACACGCCTTCGGTTTTTATCTTCTAAATACTGCCGTGGTGTTCTCGTGTGAATGCAGTCTTTCTCTCCAAATACAGGAAAAACTGCGCTAAATGTCTAGCACGCCCTAGAGGCTGCAGTGAAACTGTTAGACAGAACAAACATACGGACATTTAGTTATTACTTAATCCAACTTCCTCATTCCCTCGCTCATTTTTTTGATTCTTTGTTTCTCAGCACACGCTCTGGTTGCCATTTGTGTTTGGTGTATATAGTGTTTTGGTACCTTTTGTCTTTTCAGTGCTTCATTTTGTTCACACTATTCCCTTTTTTCTGTCTGTACACTATCCTGCTGTTGTGCCATTAAATTTAAATAAATCCCTGCGTTTGATCAGTAAGTCTGTGTTTTCTTAGAGTTTTACCAGTAGCAGAACCAAGCATGTCAGGGTTTGTCCTAAGGGTGATGGATTCTAAAGGCTTCATCCAGGAGAGCGGGAATATCTACCTGTATTTTTGTACCTGTATTTAAAGGTAGTAAATCGGGAAAACTGACCCACATTTTAAAACGTTTTTTTCTGGGCAGTAACAGTGTTTGTATTGTGAGTTGGTTTTCTTGTTTTCTGCTGCTTTGTGGATGGATGGATTCGTTTTATTTGGATTTTTTCATCTGGATGGAGATGGTTTTTTTTTTTTTTTTTTTTTTTTCAAAGAAGAAAAAAGTACAGAAAAAAAATAGCGAAAAACACACGCAAGAAAAAGAGAAAAAAAAAAAAAAAAAAAAAAAAAACACACACAACACACACACACACACACACACACACACACACACACACACACACAGCAGGTTCATCTGTCCAGCTCATTTAACTTTTTTTTTTTTTTTTTTGGAAGGGAAAAAAAAGTAGACTCAGAAGACGAGAAAAAAGACTAGACACACACACACACACACACACACACACACACACACACACACACACACACACACACACACACACACACACACACACACACACACACACACACTCCGACACCACAGCACCAAAAACAAAGAGACCAATCTGAGGATTATGTCATCATGGCATTTTAATCTGTGTGTGTTTGCATGTTGGGGTGGGGGGGCAACGGGTCTGGGAAATTAACTGAGCTTTTCTGAAACTTTCAAAGTGTCCGACTCGGCGCTTTGATACAGAAGTGCCTGAAAAACAACCAGCAAAACCTCGAGTCGGCTGAAATGTAATGAACGTAGAGTCACATCGTCAGTCTGCTGTGTTTTCAACCTTCACTTGAACAACTCAACAGTCTCGACTTTGGCTGCAGGTGGTAAACATGGAAACCTCAGTAGTTCTGCAGGTGTCTGATCAGAAACCAAATTATTTGAGAAATTAAAATGTCAACCTGATGGTAGCGCCAGAGGAAAAGACGGAGGATCACCAGAGTTACTATGGTTCATCCTGAGGGGAGCGTGAACGTCCGAACCGACGGCCTGACGCTGCACGATGGGAACCAGACCGGTCGCTGTTTGCCACTTTATAAGTCCCGTTTTTCTCATTTACCTGTGTGGTTTTTTATCATTTCGTGGCACATGACACTAAATGCAGCTGTCCGGTCCAGCGTGCGGCAGCCGCCGCGCAGCAGGACGTGTCGACCCTTGGTGTCAGGTGAATTCAGAAGCTTGTTGCTGTCGCCTCGTTGGGGCGTAAACGTGAAACCGTGTCGGCTGCGGAGAATCAAGTTATTGATCCCAAAACAAATGAGAGTTTAGAGCCATAACAATCCTTCACCTGATTTATTTAGGATTCAATGCACCCCGTGAACTTCAAACTAAAAGCCCCCCCGTGGAGCGGTCTGGTAAACCATCATGTTTACATGCAGTTTTACTCACCAGGACGCTGTGAGAATCCTTGAGCTCTACACAAACGTGTCGGGTGCATTTCCTTCCTTCATTAAAGGTATTCAATGTGTGTTGTGATGATTATCGATATCCATCAATACCAAAAAAAATTGTGATGATATCGTCGCCATATCGTGCAGTCCGACTGAAAACACCGGTCGTGTGTGTGTGTGTGTGTGTGTGTGCATGGCCAGTCATGTATAATAATGCATCATATTCTGAAAGTTCTTATGTTTCATATGTAAAATGAAAGTGATTAAAGCCGTCAGATAAATGTGCAGTGAAGTAGAAGTATGCAGTGGCATAAACTGGTAATTCTCAATAAAGTACAAGTAAATGTACTTAGTTACATTCCACCGCTGCATTTCAGACAACACAGTAAATAAATTGAGCAATTCATAGATTCTTAACTGATGTGAATGTTGTGCCAGGACTTTCCCAGCTACCGAGCTCTGTATGTTCCTCCAAGTACGAAGGAGCCCGACGTTCTCATGAGACGAAGCGGGAACATTGGGCTGGTTCATACGTCGGAGCCGCTGTGACTCCTGACCAGCACAAAACTAAACACACGGACATCTTCTACAACAATCAGCTGTTGTTCCGTTTAATCACGAGACAAAAAAACTCTCGTTCATCCAGCGACGGAAACGTGAAACATTCACATTTTAGATTCCAGATATTTCAGAAGTTCAGCTCTGTGTGAGACGCTACAAGGTTCGGTTCTTTCTACTGCAGAGACCACACACACACACACACACACACACACACTCGTACTTCTATCACTGTGAGCACATTCACTGACATAACGCATTCCCTGGCGCCTAACCCGAACCTGAACCTGAATCTGATTCTAATCTGAACCCTAAATCCAGGTCTGAACCAAACCCTCAAACAGGCCTTAGAAGGTCTGAGGACCGGACAAGATGTCCTCACTCGCTGAGGACTAAACTCACTGGTCCTCGCAATGTGTAGCCATACATGTACACACACACACACAGTTAATCCCAGTTCAGTGTCAGCGATTTCAACTCTGTTGTGTTGACTTAATGACCTGGGAGCTGAAATGAGGAAGAGGAGGAGGAGGGGAGAAAGAAAATGAGGAGAAGAAAGTTAAAAAGAAGAGGAGGTTGAGAAATATTTAGAGGGGGAGGAGAACGGTGAGACGGGGGACAAAAATGGGGAGTAAGGCACAAGAGGAGTGCTAAAAGGAGGCGAGGAGAATAGAAGCAGACGGAGAGGAAGTAAAAAGAAACAGAAGGGGGTCGGAGGAGGTGGGAGATGAGGGAAAGGAGGAAGAGGGGAAGCAGGAGAGGAGAGGAAGATAGGGAAGGGGGGGGCTAAGAAAAAGAAAATTAGAATTGATGAAGAGAGAAAGGGGGAGAAAAAAGGGGAGTAAGAGGCAGAGGAGGAGGACAATGGACAGTGGAGGAGGAGGGAAATAGAAGCAGGGGAAGGGGAGGAGTTCAAGTTTAATGGAGGAGGATTGAAAGGAAAATGTGGGGAACAGGAAGCAGGAGGAGGAAGGTGACGAGGAAAAGAGGGGGACAAACAGCGTGGAGGAAGGAGGAGGGAGGCCAGAAGAATTTGGATGAAAAGGTGAGAAGAGACAAAAGAGGAGCAGGAGGACTGGACAACAGACACTGTCTGTGTCTCATGTGTCCGTCCCGCTGAGTATGAAGACGATCTGTGACCAGAGGCGACGTCACAGATCTGGTCTCATTCGTAATCAGATCCTTCCTGATCTAAATCATCGCTCTTTCAGTTCGACTCCGTGTTTTATTAGACCGAGTTCATGTGCAACTGCTGCTCCCTCGTAAGATCATAAGAGACGAGTCCAGGACGGAGTTACATCCAGGTAACTTCTAACCTTACTTCACTGCGTCCTGTCTCTGAGTATGGAGACTGGCGCTGTGCCCTGCTGCGTTTACGTCCATTCAGTCCTGCAGGTGATGTCTGTTACTGAAAAAGGAGTAGACTACTGACTTCATGTTGTCTTCACTCTCAACAAACTCCACCGGCATCAGAAAAATGGAGGGAAAACACAAGCAGCCAATCACAGCTCTTGTAGTCTCCATGTGGAAACTTCGTCGACACCAGAGAAGAAGAAATGGGCCTTAACAACAGTACTCCCTCTCTCTTTTAGCTCTGGTTTTGGTCTCCACCAGCGGCTGAGGGAAACATCTGGCTCTTTAGCTGCTAAATGCTCCGCCGTGTTCACCAGCTGGTCTCTGACTGGGTCTGTCTGCTGTTTGCTGCTGAGCTGGTGTTGGACAGTGGCTTTTTTTACAGCCATTTCTCTGAAAACACCTGCCTGCTGGGGCCTAAAACGACACTACGACAGCGGTGTGTGTGAACCAGAGCAATCAAGTTCTGGTCCGGACAGAAAAACAGTGAGCTGGGACTCACTGTAAAGCTCCGTGAAGCCGAGCGGAGCTGCCGGTTCAGCTGATAATTCTCTCTAGGTTCATCACTGCCAGAGACGCCTTTCGCTTCCCTCACTTTTGTTTTTCTTGGGAAACTTCCTCCTCTGTGTTTGACGTTGAGAAATGAAACCGACGCCTCCTCTGTGTTCATTTAGCACAAAGTGATGCTTATACACGAACAAGTGGTCACTCAGAACCCGAATGTGAACATCCACACACAAGGGCAGTCATGCATGTCCACACACACACACACACACACACACACAACCATTGCTGCGGGTTATCCGAGTTCTCCTCGTGACTGTCAGCAGCTGCCGTTCAACGTGGGAGTTCGGTTTTTATCTGCTGGATGAGAACCGTTCGAAGAAACATCCAGAAGCACTCGCTGAGTTAATGTTCTTATTCCAGCCTGTTAAACCTGAAAACCGACCAGGAGAAAATATTAAGCACTCTTTAATATTCTGTTAATACTACCAGTGTTCAGTTTGAATTAAGGTCTGACTGTTATGTAAGAAAAGGTCTCCCCAGGGTTAAAGTAGCACAGAAGTAGATTAAAAATCCGACGGCTAACCAGCGTCGCCGAGAGGCTGCGATGTTCACCACAGCCCAAGATACAAAAGACTGGACGAACAACACGCTGACGATTTAGGAGCTTTTCCTTGTCTTTGTTATTCAGTTAGGTGACCGGACCTCTGGGAAAAAAAAATATATATATATATATATATATATATATATATATATATATATATATATATATATATATATATATATATATATAGATAGATATATCAACTTTGCATTTCTGAAAAGTTGAGGGTTTTCCCATTCACATCAAAACAGCAAGAGTTTTGAAGCTGCTGATACATTTCTAGTTTGTTTAATTAGTATCATTAGCATGCATCAGGTACATTATCATACACCTGTTTTTGTGCACACAAGACCAAACCAGACCAGACCAAACCATAGAAAAAGAAATAACGGGTCAGACCTCCCCAGCAGAACCCCACCAACATAAGCAAAGCTTAAGTCACCAACCAAACTCTGTACAAATTTCTGAATATTTAAAAACATCAGAAAGTTTCACTTTTTATTTGATAATGTACCTGTTCAGTCATGTTTTCTAAATCACTTCTATTTCAGTCTATTTCGTTATTATCATTATCAATGTTATTATTGTTGTTGATGTTGTTGTTGTAATGAAGGGTTTATGTGTCTCAGTGCTAAATGCATTCAGATCCATTTTCCCTCCTCCCCCCCTCAGGTGCTTAAAACACACCGTGGGTCAGAGAGGAGGACGGAGGAGCGAGGGAAGAGGGGGAAAGAGATTCAAAGAGAAAGAAAGAGAAGAGGGTCAGTGGAACCCGACCAGTCCTGTTTTGTTCCTCGGCCGTCAGCAGGACGCCACAGACTCAGCGCTGACACGTTTTGGTCCTGTGTGAAACTGAGGAGAGCGGAGTTCAACCGTCTGTCCGCCAGTATCACCTCAGACATTCGGTCTCATCCCCGAGACCGAAGAGCAGCAGCGCCAGTCATTTGTCCCCAGTGGTGACTGTTGTGATCATTCACCCTTTTATTAACAGTACCCTCCATCTTGTCCCGGTCTTAAACATACTGTGGTGTCCCCAGTGGAGACAGAACGTATTGTCCGGGGATATGCTGGTGTCCCCACACGTTGATGGGGCTATCATTAATGTCCTTCCCTCCCACATGACAAACGCACCCTGTTCAGGTGGATTTAGATGTGGACCACTGCTAATGACTCAGCTTCTGCCTCTGCCTCAGTCCTCAGTTGTGCAGTTTTTGTCATTTAAGACATTACAGTTCCAGTTCTCCACAGGCTTCTTGTTTAATCAGTTTCCACAAACAACTTTTTTTCTTGGTCAAGAAGGAAATACAAGGCTGAGCCAGTAAATGCTGGGACTGCTGTTTGGTGTCTTTTATCACAGTTCAGATATTTTGAGAAGAGATTTTTTTCTGAGGCGTCTCCTGATATCTGACAACAGACCCACAGAACCCGGGTCGGCGGTGAGCCCTGCATCTCCACTCTCCTCGTTTTGAGTAAAAGATGCGATTGGCTCTCGCCCCCCTTCTCCCTGTGACCTCACCTGACCTTCGGGTGTATTATTTCAACCACGTCGACACTTCAGATCTGTCGCCCCGATCTGATGTTTCGCAGTAACCTCGGTGTCGTGTGCATGCCGGCGTTCAGTGTCACGGCCCGCGGAGGCCAAACGGCCCGACTGCCGATACGAGGTTCTGACGGGACAGAGATAGCGTGGTGTCCGGTCCTCCGCTGGTTTGTACAAAGACCCGTTTGTTCGGAGAGGACTCTGAGACACACAACGCTCAGGTGTCTGCTGCGTTTTACTCCCTGAAACCTGCCTCTCAGGTGATAACCAGAGACCAGTTTCTTTAAATGAAGGGGAAAGTTATTTGTAGCATTTACACTACTCCAGGTGGAAGATGATACGGGTGTCCAGACTCCCGGCTCTGTGAAACTGCTGGACTTTGTGACCGGTCTTCCGATAGATTTTCTCTCTCAGTGGTTTCAGTTTATTTCTGTAAAAAATGACCCTGAACAGACCTGAAACTGGCTACAGAGAGCTCTTCCATCTCCGTGAACATTCAGTCTGTTTTCCCGTTGACGAAGCTTTGTTATTGTCCCGTGGTGATGCAGCTGACATCTCTGAGAACTGCAGCATCCAGGACTTTTGCTGTGGCTGTTGAAAAGCGTTGTATTCATGAGACAGAAAGTCAGACCAAGGAGACTTGAACTAAGCAAATGTAATTATTTGATTGTTTTCCTCTCGTCTTTTGTCTCCATTTGTTTCTTATTGCTGTTTATTTCCTTTGGTCGTGTCAGGCTCTTTTCTGGGTTTTTCCTCTTTCATTCAAAGGCGTTTCTAAGTGCAACACGGAGGCAACTGGACTTGCTTGAGGTTCTTGAATATGTTTCACCTCTCATTCGAAAGGCTTCTTCTCCCAGGCATTGGACCTCTTGTGGGGTCGTCAACACCTTGAGGTCACAAGTGAGTCGTCAGGGTGCTAAACTGCCTGGGGAGGGATCTCAGGACCACATTGTAAGCGGCTGAAAAGTGGTGTCGTAGACCACCTCCTCTGTATGATGACAGGTCGTTCTAGTTTGACGTAGATGTCTTCTTTCACTCCTCTTTCAAACCATCGGTCGTTGCTGTCCTCAAATGAGTGTCCCGTGGGTAGCTGGGACCTGACCTGAGGAGCTGGCTCTCCGGTTACAGGACCTGCATGACTGAGAATCTTCATAGGACATGTTCCAAGGCACCGATGAGGCCGAACCAGGGCTGCCTAAAGCCACGATCTCTGGTGGTCAAGTTATTTGTATGTTTATTTCTCTTTCTCTTGGGCCTATACTGTTATTTTACGCCACTGGAGACTCATGAGCTGCTTTTCGTCCTGGCTGCCGTTCTTTTACTACATAGTACACATTTAGACCTTTTAATGACCTGTACCCTGAAACCTCCCATAGCCTGAACCTTTAAGACCCCATAAGGTCTTGGTTCTCGGTTCTGTTCAAAAACTGCAGCAACAAGAAAAACAATAAATCAGATCAATTTTTCCTGTGACCCCCCTTTGCCTTTGAACCAGCACCAGTTCTCCCCAGTACACCTGCAACCAGTTCATGAGGTTCTCAGCAGGTAGGATGTTCCAGCGTCTTGGAGAACTTGCCACGGTTCTTGTGTCTCGTCAGTCCGTCTCAGTGTCTTCTGTCTCATCATGTGGTCCCAGACTGACTCTGTGATGTTGAGATGAGGTCTCTGTGGGGGCCAGACCACCTGCTGCTGGACTCCTGGTTCTCCTGGTCTCTGAAGACAGTTATTTATCACTGTGGCTGGATGTTTGGACTCGTTGTCCTGCTGCAGGATGAATCTGGGACCCATTAGGCGCCTCCTGGGACTGATGATGGAGACGAATCTGAACATCTAAAGTGCCTAACACCTTCACACAGTACTGGACTGCATTTCATCGAAAGGTGATATCTGGACCAACGTGGTCCCCTTTTATGTGCTGTCGGGTGGGCGAGTCTGCCACGTGCAGTGCACTCACACAGATTTTCTTTTTACATTTACATTCCGTGACTGTTAAAAAAGTATCAACAAATTTAGAAAAGAGCCACATCCGCAGTAGGAGGTCAACAGAAAGGATCAGAGAGAGAACATGAAGCTGACACTGGACCAGTTCCCCCCCAGCTGACCAGCTCTCCAGTGCCAGCTGCATCTTTTAGGACTTTTAGGACTTTAAGTCTGCCGCCCTGAAGCCAGTCTGAGTTTCCTCTAATACATGTTATTTCTCACTGGACAGTCTTGGAGTTGCATAATAAGCTTATTCTCATAAAAGTACTTGTAATGAAATGTGCTTTATAAATAGAATTACCTTTCCTAATACCTCGCTATCACTGTGTCCTCGTATTCAAATACCTTTCAATAACGAGCTAAACAACAAACCAGTCGATTAGAAACTTTTTGGATCACAGACCTGGTTTGTCCATTTCTTTCAGCAGAATTCAACCACATTAAAACTATCAAGAGTCTTGAACTTAGAATCTAAGTTCAAAGTTCTAGTTTCTAGTTTTCCATCACATCACATGGTCTTGAATAAAGACTGCTATTGAGTGGGCCTCTGAACCTACTTTAACATGTACTGTTCCCAAAGGTCAAGAATGCAGATCCATGCACTGACACATTAAAACTGATTCCCTCAGTTGAAGCAGCTCTGCAGCGTTTTAGCTGAGCAGCAGCTCTGTGGGAGATCGGAGTCTGTACACAGATCACATTCCTGCTCTGGACGCTCCTCACACAGGACGCCCATCTGATAAAAGATTTACAAAGAAACTAAACATCTGCTCAGGATCTCAATTATAAAGCCTGGAAGAAGTTATATAAAGGTAATAACAACGTTTCAGCCCATAAAAACACAGCTCACAGATCCATCAGCTTCTCTCAGGCAAGCAGTTGTAGGTTTAACCTTTGCCTGGTTCAGACCGAAGTGTTTTGCTTCTGTTAATTAAAACAGGTCATATCACTTACACTAATTCTTATGTAGGGATTAGTGTTTACTTAATATTCACAACCAGTAAATGCACCTGGAACAAACTGAAATAACTGATTTAAAAAAAAACGTTGGTTTGCTGATATATAAGAAAATATAAGACACAAGCAAAAGAGGTTGTGGAACATGGTCAACACACATCTGACCGTACATTTGCCCAAAATGCTGTTGTAGATTTTAAATTACATTTCTCAAAAACGATACACATCAAATTACAGGACACAGTGCCCATAACATCAGACTAAAGGATATGATAATGTCGGCTAGGTTAGCACGTTTCCTTCTCATTCTAAAGGGCAAGATGCTAGCTCCGAAACCGGCATCTAGAAAGGTTTGGCAGGTAGGTGTCACACGTCGTTTTGCGCCCTAAAACTAATATTTTTGGAAGTTATGTTACGGCTTGTGATGCTACAGGGACGTCCCCTTACAGAGCAGATGTTTGATTGGACAGCACTTCAGACATGACACATTATTAAAGTCTTTACCAGCTAAGACCTTTATTAGGTTTTAATGGTGCAACCCGATTTGAAAGTAGCTACAGGAGCCCTGCGGTTTGTTTTCTTTCAGCAGCTAGGTTAGCTAGCAAACTACCTAGGAATTTGCTGGTATTGCCTATAAGAGTATCAAACTACCAAGGAATCTCATCCTTTGTGGTGGCAGTATAATTCAAAATAAAATCAAACGAGCATAAAGAGCAGAGGACCCTCCCTCCAACTAGCTTCTCTACCATTGGCCTCTACGGAGCAGAGAAGGAGCTGAATTCATCCAGAAACTGATCCAGAATCTGAGAGGGAACTGCTTTAAACTGCTGAACGTTTCTGCAGGTTTCTACGTGAGATTCAGCTCACCACCAGCGGAGCAAGCGGCAGAATGTGAAGCTCTGTGATTGGATGTTTCTGACCGAAATGCACATTGGGAATCGTAGTTGGCTTCTCTTCTTCAGTTTTTATGCCTCTGCATCTTAACCTTTTATCAAAGAGGCAGATGACCATCACAGTAGTTCATCTGATGATTCGACCAGGACAGTTTCATGTTCATCCTCGACCTGAATGGGACATGAACAACCACTGTTCTTAATTAAAAATTACAAGTTCTTTTCCTCTGAGAAAAGAAACCAGCCTGGATGATATCACGCTGGTCAGAAACAATAATCGTCCAATTTCCTGTCTCACATCATTATACAATAGCACCTCTGATGCTTCTGATACTGATTGGCTCCTAAAAAGCTGCCTGGCAATAGGACTGTTTTGACTGAAGCTTCCATCACATGGAAAAGAGTATTAGTGTTGCTGAGAAGCTGAGACACAAAACAGACACACAGGAAGAGAAAGAACAAGAACTTTTAATCAGTCAAATCCCCGAAAACCCCAAAACAGACAGAAAAATACACAGAGATTATTTCAACTAAGTCCAAAAAAATGAGTTAATTTTCCATCTGAAAAGTAATTTAACACTGAACTGCACACGGAGATTTAGTTTGATACCACTGGGCTTAAAGTATTGTTCATTTATATTTCATATCCATCCATCCATCTCTCTGTTTATCTCTGCATCAATCACTGAAACCCTTCAGTAAATGTTCTCCTCTGCTCCAGTTGCATTCTTCCTCCAGACATTTTCTTTGCCCTTCTCATTTTACCAGCTGCATGCTGGGAGCTGGCCAAGCTGAATTCCTGACCGCTGCTCTCTTGTCCGTCTGTATACCTGCACACAGGTAGGCTCCTCCCTGTGAGAGCTAACGTTACCGAGCCAACCCTGAGCCCCGCCGGGCCTCGACAGTAAACAGAGCCTCAGAGGTGATAGAAGGAGGCCAACGTGAAGAGTCCTCCGGCTACGCTTCGCCAGCGTGTGACATAAAACTTTGTATCTTATAAAATGTGTGTTTGAAAAAAGTCGCGTTTGTCGTTTTGGTGCTGAGCAGTTGCGACGTCGAAACATTTCTTCGCTTTTCTGCCTTTGAAGGCTCAACCGCTAGAAATTTAGATGTTTTGTGAGGAATAGTGTCAGAGATTTTACATTTACTCAGTAAAAAGGCCAGATTTAGAATAAGCCATCTATCCACCCTCCCCCAGTCGTCCATTTTGTGACAATTAGCCAGCGCTAGGTTGCGTTGGCATCAGGCTAAGTGGGCGTTCGGACCGAAAACAGCCCTGCGTTAGAACTAGTGTTGTTTAGGTGCCGGTGAGACATAACATACAATCCAGAAAGTCCAGTTAGAGTGACAGATTATTGCGTTTAAAAGCATAACAGAACCGAAACACTAGTACTCCCAGGCAGGATTTTTTCAGCTCCCTTTAGAGAGAGCGACCTCTTTATTCATTGAAAACAGTTGCCTTGTTCTGCACAAAGTTGAAGTTGCACTTTTGTAGAAGGTAGAAATATGACAAAGTATTAAATCAAGAATGTGCCCTTGAATGTATTTTATCGGGATGATGTCGCACTGCAGCAACAGCTGAGCCAGGCTGAGTTTTTTTGCCGGACGACAGAGCATTTTTTGTGACCCAAGCTCTCTCTGTTGACGTCCTCTCTGCAGCGCTGGACTTGACTGCATTTTTTCACGCAGAGCCAAAGTCAGTTTGAACACAGCCTAGCAGGGCGTCAACATGATGCAGAACAAGGCCATTATTTCCAATTATTACTATCATTATTATTATTATTTGCAATCTGTGAGCTGCTCTTCCAGCCATCCCTGCATGCCACAGCAACTAGCACTACACTGTGTTTTGTTTTTTTTTGCCAGGTTTGCACCTAAAGTGAACTTTGCCTCTAAATATGCCGACTGCCCAAGAATTTGTCGACTTGGAGTCTGGTACCGATGAGAAGTGAAAGTTAGGATCATCACCAATTTTAGTCTACATGAGGATAAAAGAAAAGATTTGTTTACCTCTGAACTCCTGGAGGTCTCTAACCTTACTCTCTGATCCTACCAGCACTTCAGTGCTGCACCAATCTGCCTGTCGACATCTTTTTCTATTTGGTCCTGACTCATGAACAAGACCACATCATCTGCTAAAAAACACCACCTGCCGAAAAAAAACAAAAACCCCACATCATCTCCAAAAAGCAGAGATGCAATCCTGATGTTATCATACCAGACGCTCCCCGTGCCTTGTCGCACTTAAGAGATTCTGTCCACGAAAGTCGGTACCGCAGTTGGTGTCAAGGCACGGCCCAAAGCCCACTGTCCAGGAAGTTTCAGTTTCTGTTTTGTTTTGTTTTTTCTCACCAATACGGCTGATGGAAAATATTTATTCATATTCATCTTTGTGAAAAAAAAGATGATTATGACAAATGACAGAAAGTTGGGAGCTGATTTAGTCAGTATGAACCCTGATTTCGGTAATAGAAACACAAAATGGGACGTGCCCCATTTCTGTTCTGTAACTGTGAGATTTGTTTTTACCTCCAGATCAACCCTCAGGGCTTCGTCATGACATCAACATCAGACAACAAAATGGCGACTAAACAACTCAAGGATCCAGTGGCAACACCCGATATATGTGACACGTATGTCAACTCATCTCAGATTCTCCACGTCCTTTGTGTCGTTGCTGTTTTCTCACTTTTCATCCTTCAGTTGAGTAGAGTCACCTTTACAGAGCTCTCCTAACAAACAGCAGACAGAGAAACTGATTCTCTCCCATGGCTCACTACGACCTTATTTATGTTCCCAAGCTCTCCGAGTCTAAACTTCTTTTATTCTATTTATCATTTGCTCTTTTATGTCCTCAGTTGTCAGTCCAAGACCCAAAATGCTGAGCAGCAAAACCTTCAGAGCTGTTGCTTATAACGGTCTGAGCAGATGACTTAAAGCCTTGACTCTGACTTAAATCTAACGTAAATATTGTTTACTTAGAATTAAATATTAAAAGAATATTCCACTGAATTCTCGACTGAGTACTATTTAGCAAAGAAAAATACAAAAAAAAAAAAAAACTGATGCAGCAAAACAAGAGATATCGTCTTTTTTTATTCCAAACGTTCTTCTTCCTTGTCAAAATTTGGCACCTACATTACCCACAGTGCAACTCAGCTACCAACAGTTTGGTTGGAGATTGGGGTTTGTTGTGCAGTTAGCGGCTAACGAGGCCTGGAACTTCGAGCAGAGACGAGGAGTGTTATTTTGATGTTTTACTATGAATTGTTCCATTTAATGTTTGAATGTTATAGGTTTGACTTGGCTTCTTTAAAGGTACAGTCAGCGATTCTTATCTAATACACTTCTTGTCAGTGAATTCAGTGAATATCTCCCCACGGTCCGCCAGCGCCCTGGAAAGAAGTCCGGTTCTCCTCCACAGTCCTGGCTCTGCACATGGGAAACAAACACAGTGGCTCGGACCGAGCCGCACCTCGCGCTGTTCCAGCTGTTTCCAGCTGTTTCCAGGGGGAAAGTGGGTTTTGAGTTCGCCCCTTTGGAGATATCAACGCTTGGAGCTGTTCAAGGCAAATCGACTTCACTGCAACACTTTACAAGGAGCTGAAACCTTCACAATTTTATCAAAGTTAAACAATAATACATTTTATTAGCATACAACAAAACTGCAGCTCCCATGGAAATGGATTTATTTATAAAATTGGATTCATTGAAGGTATTTACATCGCTGTAAATACCTTTTGTCCATATCCTTAATATCCCAAATATATAAAACCAGCTGTTTCCAGCTGTTTCAGGGGAAAGTGGGTTTTGAGTTCGCCCCTTTGGAGATATCAACGCTTGGAGCTGTTCAAGGCAAATCGACTTCACTGCAACACTTTACGAGGAGCTGAAACCTTCACAATTTTATCAAAGTTAAACAATAATACATTTTATTAGCATACAACAAAACTGCAGCTCCCATGGAAATGGATTTATTTATAAAATTGGATTCATTGAAGGTATTTACATCGCTGTAAATACCTTTTGTCCATATCCTTAATATCCCAAATATATAAAGCCACGTCATTCTTCCGACTTTTGAACTGCGACCTCTGCTGTCTAAGAGCTTCTACTTATTCTCCTTTGTCTTGTTGTTGTTACAGACATGTCTGAACTAACCGTGACTCCTCCGCTCACTCATCTAGGGCTTGTGGGAAACAGTGTTTGTTAAAGGCAGCTCAGAACAAACAACAATACTGGTTTGTCTTTTCAAAAAAATTGACCATCCTTATCTAAACTTGTGGGGGGAACAACACGACACGACGCACTGTTGAGCAAGGTTAAGTTCCAGGGACTGGAAGTTCGAGTTGCACCAGCTGCTAAGTTTATCCTTCATAACTGGAAAAGCCAAGTTAGATTGAATATAGAGACTGAGTGAGGTTACCCACAGAGGGCGCGTCATTTGAGTCGATGATAACCAACTTGCATAAACCGATTGTTTGGAATCAGTTTTTGTCTTTCATAAAGGGAGAAAATGGGCCTTAGGAGTTAAACATTACAGTTTAACACACTTTAATTGTTTTTCTGATGAATGTTTCGTTTGATTGTTTATGAATATTTCTTTCAGTACGAATTAACATACAAGTGGAACGAGTGGGCTCTTGTGTCTTTGGTTGTACCGCAGGGATTTGCATTATGTTTTTCTTTATTTTTCCTTTTCTCTTTTTTGGGAGGGTTTGGTTCTTGTTTTAATGTTTATTTCTTGTGTTTCGAATCTGGTTATTTGTTTCTGTTTCTCTTGAAAAATGAAAAGAAAGAGAAAACTTAAATGATAATAAAATAACAAGTTCCAGTTTCCCTCCAGCTCCGTATTGGGTTGGTTGTAATAACGATATTGTAAATGTTTTATTTTAACTAGGACCCCAGAGAGAGTAGCTGTTGCCAAGGAGACTCATTATTATCGTTGTTATCCGAGGACGCTGGTCAGTTGTTCGTTCCCTTTTTCTCTCTCTCTCAGGTTGACCTGTCACTGAAGCCCCTCCCACCTCCTCCTCTGATGTCACAGCTGTAAGGTAGGGGTGTGTGTGTGTGTGTGTGTGTGTGTGTGTGTGAGCTTATTTAAAGGGCTGCCTCTCTCTCTCTCTGGGCGATCGACATCGGCTCAGCATCATCAGCTTACCGCCTGCTTCTGCTGCTGCTGCTGCTGCTGCTGCTGCTTTCAGGGAATAAACTCTGAACAGTCTGAACAGTTTTCCTCAGAGACGTCCACTGAAGAAACAGTCAGTAAGACTGAGTTTACTGATTTCTTTGCACAGAGATCCTTACTGACCGGCTCAATGAAAGTTTGGTTTTTTTTTGACTGACGTGTGACTAATTTTCTTTGATTTACTGGCTGATTTAAAACCAAACAGAGGGACTTGACTGACTGTCTGGTTCACTGACTGGCTGATTAGTTCACTGACTGACCGATAATCAGTTGACTGGTCTACATATCGTTTACTGCTTGACTCTGTTTGTCTGTTAACTGGTTTACTGACTGGTTTACCCCTTAACTGACAGTTTTAGGGACTCACGGTTCATGGCTGACTGTTTTACTGAGTTAACTGTTGACTTGACCACTCTACTCATCTTTTAGTAGCTGATTGACATTATTTAACTGTTTACTGACTGGTTTAGTCTTCAATTGAATGGTGTTTTGACTGGGTAACTGGTTAACTGCCTTGCTGTTGGTTTTGTTAACTCATTTACTGATTTGTTTGAATTGTGATTGGTTCACTTACTGCCTGAACTAGTTTACTGGCTGATCTATAGCTGTTTGAGTAACTGATTTTGTCTCCTAACTGGTTTACTGACTGGCTGGCTGATTGTCTTTTACAATGCGATCACGTCTCGTGGGTATGAATTAGCTGACTGGCTGGTTGGTCAGTTGGTTTTCTCATCAACAAACTAATCGATAACTGATTTTTTACTGAACAACTTTGTTATCTTTTTTTTTTTTTTACTGACCACTGTTACTGATCGTTTGACTGGTTTTGTGCATAATCATGCATCCTGCACTATATGAAGTGGTTTTCTGACTGGTTTACTGTTTTAATACAGTGTGATCATGTGTCACACATTTGAATTTACTGACTAGTTTGCAGACGTATTTTTAAAACATAATTTAAAATATCACGCATGTGACGACTATAACTTTTGCTGGCTGGTTTACAGACTTGTTAACTGGTGGACTGAGGGTTTGAATGGAAAAGGTTTACTGTGTGTATACAAACAGCTTCACCGACAGCCTTAATGACTGGTTTGCTGACTGGTTCACTCAGCAGCTGGCAGGTTCAGCTGCCAGCTGTTTATAGCTGACAGGTTTACCGAGGGAATGAATAACTAATAACCAGTCTGTTCATTCCTAACTAGTTGGCTGGCCTTGTTTGACTGATTTCTGGGCCGGTTTACCGACTGCTGTACATATTGACTGACAGTGTGAGTGACTAACTGTTAATGGCTGACTGGCTCATTGAGTTACCTGTTGACCCAACCGGTCTGCTCATTTTGTAGCAGTCGACTGACTTTGTTAACTGTTTACTGGTTTACTGACTAGTTCACTGATGAGCAGGTTAATGTACAGTTTGCTGTCCAGTACATCCAGTAGTCTCGTGTGTATGTATGTTTACTAACTGGTTTGCGGACTGCAATTCACATTGTAATCATGTATTATTTATGCGGACAGGTGTGCTGACGCATTTACTGACTGTTCTTGATCACATATCAATATGTTTACCGGCTATTTTTCCACAGTAGGTACAGAAATGAGTCTGCTGTCTGTCCTGCTGCCTCTGACAGGTAAAGCGCTCTCTCCTGTTTTATTCTATTCTGTTATCTGCCTGCTTTACAATTTGCCGATAGTCTAGCGGCTGTGTAAGTCCCGTCTTGGTTCTTTCCTCCCTTCTTTCTTTCTCCTGTCAGCATTTGAAGTATTTGATGACGGGCTAATGGTATCTCTGTCTTTCTCCGCAGGCCTTCTCTTCTTGATCTCTTCGGCGTCTGGGTCCCAGTCCAGCGGTCAGTCCTGAACCTGTTACCTGTCACTGTGTCTTTCTCTTTTCACGTCTTTACCGTTGTCTGTCTGTAGTTGGTTCTCTTACTTTTTTTAAAATCCGTCCCTGCGGATACGGACGGCGTTATATCAGATCAACGGTAAATGCGAGCCGCAACATGTGAAGAGTCTCACTGTCTTTCTAAAGCAGAGCTCAGGGTTTAATAACCTGCAGGTAACCATAGCAGCGCTTCAGTTAACTCAGTTAACTGAGATAACCGTGAAACTAACCAAACCAAACCGATCCGACCACAAACACACTTTAAAACACGGAGGATGATCTAAACGCAGTCTCTGGTTTCCTCGGTGAGAGACACTTTTCAGGGTTTTTCACTCACGCATCATGATGAATTTATCTAAATGAGTAAAAATCAGCTGGCTGTTGTCTGTGCACTTGTATGTCTATCTTTGTGAGGACCAATGTGAGTTTTGGCCTTTATGGGGACATTTTTTTCTCCCTCCTTCACAGAGGTGTTGGCGGGTTGGGATTTGGTTCGAGGGTAAAGGGTCAGAATTACTTTTAGGTCAGGGTTACAAAAATGTTTGGGGAATGGTTTATGCCGGTGTGGGTCCTCACGAGTACTGTACGAACCTATGTCCGTTAGGGTTTGCGAGGACCCGCTGTTGTATCACGTTACCGATCCGGGATGTGCGTGAAGGAAAAGCAAAATGATCTCAGAGACTAAAATAATACTGAGACCAATGAATCGACACTAACAGCACTGTGGGTGCCCCCTGGAGGCTACAGTGTTCATTACAGCCATAATATGGAAAAACAATGAACATTAAAGTCCTCGGGCTGGACACACCAGAAAGCGGCTGCGGTCGTGTGGTTGTGACTTGTGTCATTCACGGTACAACAGACATGACATTGGCCTTGCTTCTCATACGGCAGAGGAGGGTTATGTAAAATTAGACCTGAAGTGATGAGTCGATTAATCGATTGGTCACCAGAAAATTAACCAGCAACTAGTTTGACAACTGATTAATTTATTAAGTTTCTTTTCCAAGTAAAATGCAAAAACGTTGGCTGGTTCTGGCCTCTCACGTGAGGATTTAGTGTCATACTTTATAATCCTAGCTTTCTGTGGCTGGACCGGCCATGGTCCAGTGCTACATCCCTGAATGTCCAAGACTGAACTAGTGAGTGATAGAGTTGAGTTTGTGATGAAGTCACACCATTGGTCTGCCGGCCGAGTATTGGAGCTTCCCCATTGGCCGTTGCTCTTTCAAAATCAATTGGCGCAAACAGTTTCTATTACATCTCCAGGCGGTTGTTTACAGGCAGTGTTGCCAGTTTAGCACCTTCGTCACTAGATTTACCAACTTTTCAGCCCATTTAGTGACTGTTTCTCAAAAATGCACTTAGCAGCAAACGTAGCGACTTTGTGGACGAACCTTAGCTACTTTCCGTAGAAGAGCTTCATCAGTGTTGCCCCACAAGCGCGAGGTCTGGCTTTCCCTCCGCAGGCAACACCTCTCTAAGCGTCTCATTCAACTGAATGAGCTTCTAACTTTCTCTCCGACTGATCATTTTACAGGTAATCACACCTGAAATCTCAGCTCAGCCGTCGTCTTTAACTCGTGTGTCTGGTGATTCTGTCAGACGACGTCGTGGTTATGAAACCAGGGTTTCAGCAGCAGAGCAGCAGCTTGGAAGTGACTTGGAAGTGACTGCTGGTTAACATGTCGTCTTAACAGGACACGTTTCAGTCACTATTTCCTACTTGTTCCTTTGTCTGACAACAGAATCAGAAAAACATGTAAATGAAAACAGCTTTGTTGGGAATCCAGCTGGATTAAATGACTGTATATGTGAACACAGACAGTAGGAAAGAAGCAAACAGACAAAGGGCTGAAACCAACTGACGCTAAACTAAGTGCAGTGACGATGCGACGACGTCATTAATATGCTAATTAGCGTATTACGACAACTAGCAACATTTAGCGACTTCTCCAGCAGGCTTTAGCTCCTTTCCATCGATATTAGTTGTTTACAGCGGTTCCACAGAGGTTTTCATCTACATCCTCAGTTTCGCACATCGGCCATACACGGTTCAGCCATACACTAGGTTTTGACCTAGTCTTGTTTTTCGTGGTAATTACTGAGTAATTCAGGCCTTAAAATATTTCCAAATAGAAGAATCTGGGAGCGATAATCAAAAGTAAAGTTTCCCCTCAGGATGGTGCAAGAGGAAGGGTCACGGGGGCATTAAAATCTGACAGGAATGTGATCAGGAAAGTAATTGTACGTATTTGTTGAGTTCATTTATGATTGAACATGACTAAGCTGAGTTAATGGGATATAAACATGAACAGAAATGCACACGTTGCTCGGAGAATGAGGAGAAAGCGTCTCTCGTGTTCCCGTCTTTTCTGATCTGCCAATGGAAAACCTTGGTGTGTGAGCCGTCGTCTCTTCTTCTTCTCTTCGCTTTGATGAATTATTTTCGGCGGATTTCAAAAACAGTACCTCAGTGTCTCTGAACAGATGGAGGTAACTTTAAACCTCCCTGTATGACTTGTTTTGTCGAGCCTCAGAACTTTTTTCCCCGTGTTTATATTTAGCCTGAATTATAAAAATGTATGAAATTTAAACTAACCACCCGTCCGTTCTCTCCAATAGATGAAACACATGAAAAGTCCCTTTTATCCTCTCTCTGTGCTTTCAAAGAGCAGATTTGTTATTCTGACTGTATTTCAATGAATTACTGACTCTCTCATGAATAGTGTTGTGTAACAGTAAACCCCTTTTATGCCCTGTCATCAATCATGTTGCCTTTTTCCCAGTGTTTAGCAGCAGAGCAGCAGCTTGGAAGCGAGTGCCGGTTAACGTGTCGTCTCAATGGGCCACGTTTCAGTCACTGTTTCGAACTCGCTCCGTCGTCCGACAACGGAAACGGAAAAACGTGTAAATGAGAACGGCGTCACTGGGAATTCGGCTGGATTGAAATACTGTACATGTCAGTCTGTTCAAAGAGCAGATTTGTTATTCTGACTCTATGAATCACTGACTCTCTCATGCTGCTGATTGACTGATTGTTTTAACTGTCAGTTTATCAGTGACAGAGGCACTAAACGCCCGGCGATTAAATCGCTACCATGGCAATAACATACTTCTGTTTTGTTTTTTCACGCTCAATTTAAGTTTTGTGGAATTTAATTGCCGGAAAATTGAGAGTTTTTCGTTGTGACTAAAATATTGGAAAGAATAATTTGAATGCGTTTTGTTGCAGCATAAATCTCGGCAGCAGGAAATTACCAAACACAGACTCTGTAGTGATAAGACTGATTTAAGTTTTTTTTTTTTTTTTGCATAGAAAAAACCTGTAAATTTCTAGTTTGTTGCAAATGAAAATAAAGTACGCAGTGAGCAAATCCTCTCCTTTACAGCAAAACTGCATTATAAATAAATTAGACTTTAAATAAAATAACTTTAGAATACTGAAAAATCACTAATATGCTATAGACGGAAGAAGAGAGAGAAAAACATAAATTAAACAAAAGAAGGATGAAAAGTTAAAGAGGAACACGTTATTGCCCATTTTGCATTTTACTACAATTTACTTCATAATTTTTTAGCAGATGTTGAAGGAGTAGTACAACATTTTGTGAAGAAAAAATAAGAGCACATCCCAAAATTTGGAAGTATTCCTGCAATGTTTGTTACTTTTGATCAGTGCCCTACCCAGTCAGCTGTGTGACCCGCGGGGCCGACCTGATGGAGGACGGGGCGGTGGTTTTATGTCCTCCAGACTGCACCCAGTGGAGGGTGTCGGTGTTCGGGACAGGAATCTACGCATCCGTCTCCTCCGTCTGTGGAGCCGCTGTGCACAGGTAGGACTGAAGTTTAAACCTGATTTCTTAGTTTTTCTTTCTTTGTGTCTTGTGTTTGTGTAAGACGTCATGGTTTTTTAAACAGGGCAGAACTGGGGGGGGCCAGCGGGGTTAAGAGGTTTGTGCCCAGACTGATGGCCATTTCTGACTTCTGGTCGTTCTAACTCTATATTCAGGAAATGAGAACTCTGGCAAGCAGCACGAGCCTCCTTAAACTTTCCAAAGAAATTTTAATTTCGCATAGATCATTATGCAAGTTGCCCTGGAAAGTAGATCCCTCTGTACTTAGTTACAACAGTTAATCTAGAGGCAAGCTCCTGTGTTTACTTTCGTTCAGTCTCGGGAACAAGAGTTTGAAAACGCCAGTGTAAATCTGAAGTTTATTTGAAAGGCTTTAGGAAGGTTGCGAGGATTGCCCCGATATGCAGCGTCAGATTCCACATTTTCCAAATTTCTGCGGCAGAGGTGACAAGTTTCAAGTCGACATGACCTGTAGTTAGGCCGCAGTAATGAGAATAAGAGCCAGGTTGAAAAACACCGAGTGTTGCTGTTAAATTTCACACAAAAGCAGCTGTCTGCAGCTGAGCTTTTTCAAAGGCAAAGTAAACCCATCCAATCAAAGCAGGTGACTCTTCAGGCTGATTGGTTGAAATCAGGTTTGTCAGACAGGTTGGATGAAAACTGCCGAGGTTTGGAGCAGGCTGAGGTGGAGCCAGGAGTGTTTCTGGTGAGCAGGGTGTAGATTTACATACACGGGGATCAGACACTTTGTTCTGCTACTGGCAGCAGCTGTAGATGTGACATAGTAATGAGCAGCATGAGTCCTGCTGTCTGCTGAACCTCAACAAAACACCAACACCATGAAGGAATGTGCAGGAATGAAGGATTAAGCTCTCAACCCTGAATGACCCCCTTCCTCCGCAGAGGGCCTCCAGGGGCCCTGAGAGGAAAAACACAGGCAACAACTCTGCTCTCTCAGGATCCTTCTTTCACTCCTTTACATCTCATCTTCCTGTCATTTGTCTATTTTTGCTTTAAACCCTTTTCCCTGAAGTCTGACTCTCCCTTTTAAAACCACACTGAACAACATTTCCCGTTTTAAGATGTTTTTAATTGCAAAGTTCGGGGTCAGTATGGAGACTCCTTGTGAGAAATCTTCCCCTTTTTAACTTCTTTTTTCCAAACAATGTTTATGACCTCTTGTTCATTTTAGATAAACAGAGCAAACATTTACAGAAACCCTCTTTTTCATCCCCAGTAACACAACATTTTCTGTACAAAGAAAACTAGTCGGCATAGCGAGTAATTGTATGTACGTATACACACCGATCAGCCACAGCGTTAAAACCACTGACAGGTGAAGTGAATAACTCTGATTTCGTCCTTACTGTGGCAGCCGTGCAGCGGTGGGAAATATTAGGGAGCAGGTGAACAGTCAGTTCTTGAAGTCGATGTGTTGGAAGCAGGAAAAATGGGCGGGAGCAAGGATCTGAGCCACTTTGACGAGGGCCAAATTGTGGTGGCTAGACGACTGGGTCGGAGCATCTCCGGGGTGTTCCCGGTACGCAGTGGTCAGTACCTACCAAAAGGTGTCCAAGGAGGGACAACCAGGGAACCGGTGACAGCGCCATGGACGCCCAAGGCTCACTGATGCTTGTGGGGAGTGAAGGCTGGGCCGTGGGGTCCAGTTCCACAGAAGAGCCACTATAAAACAAACTGCAGAAAACCTTAATGCTGGCTACGACAGAGAGCTGTCAGAACACACAGTGCATTGCAGCTTGCTGCGTACGGGGCTGCGTAGCCGCAGACCGGTCAGAGTGCCCCTGTCCTCCGCCCAAAGCGCCTTCAATGGGCACGTGAGCGTCAAACCAGACCATGGAGAAACGGAGGAAGGTGGCCTGGTCCGATGAATCACGTTTTCCTTTAAATCACGAGGACGGCCGGGGGCGTGTGCGTCGTTTACCTGGGGAAGAAATGGCCCCAGGATCCAATGGGACGAAGGCAGGCCGGCGGAGGCGGTGTGGTCCTCTGGTCAATGTTCTGCTGGGAGACCTTGGGTCCTGACATGCATGTGGATGTTACTTTGACACGTACCACCTGCCTGAACACTGGTGCAGACCAAGTATACCTCTGCATGCCGATGGTATTCCCTGAATGCAGTTGTCTCTTTCAGCAGGATAATTCTCCCTGCCACAATGCAAAAATTGTTCGGTAATGGTTTGACGAACATGACAAAGAGTTCAAGGTGTTGACTTGGCCTCCGGATTCCCCAGATCTAAGTCTGATTGAGCATCTGTGGGATGTGCTGGAAAAACAAGTCCGATCCATGGAGGCCTCTACTCGCAACTTACAGGACTTAAAGGGTCTGATGCTAATGTCTTAGTACGTGATACCACAGGACACCTTTAGTCGTCTTGTTGAGTCCATGTCTTGATGGGTCCATTCTGTTTTGGTGACTCGAGGGGAGACCTACACAATATTAGGTGAGTGGTTTTAATGTTGTGGCTGATCGGTGTGACATAATGATGAAATTATACAAAAACAATAATAAAGTAAATTCATCAAAAATTTAGGTGCCGGAATTAGGTCTCTGACTATCCTTCCATTTTACAAATGATTTGGCTTTTAACGGACAGAAATTAATTTCTTTGCGTTTTCTAGCATCTCCTGGATAATCCTCAGGGTATATATGTCATAAACCTATTTAAGGTTTAACACTTTCCGTCCAAAATCTTCCTTTCAACACGACTTCTGCCCATTTGCTCTGATTTAAATGAGATTGTGATCAGACTTGGATCAAACAAACGGAGCTAAACTTGACCTCACTCATTAATTTCATAAACATCAACCATCAGTGAGCACAACACCAGGCCTGCAGTATGTGAATCATTGTGTGGGTGTCGGAGGGAGGGAACCAGGCTAAAGTGCTCAGAGATTTTAGCTGTTGTCTTGGTCATGGCTGGATTACCAACCAGGGCGAGCGGGCGGCCACCCAGGAGCCCCAGACCCTGAATCCCCAGAGAGCCAGAGTTACTCCATATTATTTCTGTCTACATAATTTGATTAATTGAAAATTTGTCGGAAATTTAAATCACTGAATATCAACTATGTCGGGTCCTTTCTCTCTTTAGTTTATTTTGTCCTCATTTGCTGTAAAGTTGTGTTTTATCAGTATTGCTTCAATTTTTTTCAGTGTATCAAGTCATCAACAGATAAAAAACCTCAAGCAAGGTCATTTACCATCATAGGAGAACTGTAAGGCTGCAACCAGCAATTATTTGCTTTATCCATACATCTGAGTTATTTTCTTTAATAATTGATTGATTGTTCAGTTTATGAAAACAGAAAACAGTGGAAAAACAACAAATTAACATTTCTAAATTGCTTGTTTTGTCTGAAATCAGTCAAAAACCCAAAGATGTTAAGTTCACTGTCGTAAAAAACTGAGAAACCAGAAAATATTCACATTTGAGAAGCTGCTACTTGTGAATTTTTGCTAATTTTACTTAAAAAGTTACCTTGACGATGAATCGCTTATCATAATTATTACCAGTTAATTATCTGTCAGTCACCTAATTGATAAATCAGATAATAATTTCAGCTCTAGCGTACTGGCTGGCTTCGGGGTGCCGAGGGAAATAATGAAACTGACGTGGACAGTGGGGGTCGATAAGGGCAGAGCAACAAATTTTTGCCCTGGGGCCCCTCAGGAGGTTAATCTGGCCATGATCTCAGTGAGTACAGTGTTATTAGAAAGAATAAAAATGATGGACTGAACTACTAAAACAGAACGACCCATTAAATGATTGTGTAATTGACTGACAACATCCAATCACGTGTCCGTACTATCTCTTTTTCCGTGCTGTAATGACGCAGAGTTTAAAGTTTGATGTTTCAAATCGAGTCTCTTGTCTACAGGGGGGTGCTGGGTCCGTCCGGAGGCCCAGTCAGGGTTCACAAACTGCAGGGACGCCACAACTACATGAGCTCCTACTCCCACGGGATCCAATCACAGGCCCTGTCCCGCTGGACCGCCTCCTTCAGCCTCACCAGTAGGTGGAGCCAGACTATTGATTCGTTGATCGGTTTGTTGATTGATCAGCTGATTGATACTTGCAGTGAGTTTAGAGGAGAGGTTGCGGATCGCCTTCTGTCCATCCATCATTATGGCTTGTGTCACTGGTCAAACATCTTCAAATGGTTTTTCTAGTCCAGAAAAAACGAGTTGCCTATAGAAGGGTTTGCTGCTTTTCTTTTCATGGAAACAGAATATTCTCCATCTGGCCTGTTGGACATTGGCCATATTACAGGTTAAATGATGAAGCCATCTTTTAAAAAAGTCAGTAGATCAATCGAAAATGAAAATAACCATTAGTCGCAACCCCTGATTAATCTCAAAGTTCTAAAGGGTAACACTTTACTTTGAGTCCCCCTCCGTAGCATAGCATAAGTAGTATATAAAGATTTAATAAATGGTTTATAACAGACCACAAT